>NC_045553.1:36875499-36987999 GCF_009769535.1 Thamnophis elegans
GTGGTTCACGAGTTCAGTTCAAGCTGGCCCAAGTGGTGTGTAACACATCACTCAGTATGTTTTACAGTATCTCAATGTTCTTTCGCATGTAGAGGTTCAGTTCTGCTGCTTTTTGTTAGGAAAAAATGAACGGAGCAGGGAGGAAGATCAACATTTTTGTTATGGAAAAATCCTAGAAATTTCTAGTGTACGGAAATAGATACCATGGGCAGGTAGCCAACTTGGAGGATGGCCTTTGAAAAATAAGATTTTGTGAACCCAGAAGCACTTAGATTTTGATTTGCTGTGATACAAATCTTTCTCCAGTTTTGTGCATTACAGAAAACTAGAATTTGTTTATTTCTTTATTTGTGGGGTCTTTAGTGCTTTCTGAGCTTGGTTATTTTTGAGCACTGATGATGTTACCTACTGTAGTTGGGTAATGAAATGTTTGGAAGAAAACAACCAAGCTCAGGGAGCACCAAGGACTCCACAGTTCAACCCTGAGCTATAAATGTTCTCTTTTATTGGTATTTATGTATTGAACGAATTTATACAGCTTAGTTTAGTTTAGTTTAGTTTCCCTTTATTTGTATGCCGCCCTTTTCCCTGGGGGGACTCAGGGCAGCTCACAGTTCAAAAAGGGGGGGGGGGGAGACAAACAATGTTTCAACATGAAGACAATACAACATATTAAAAGAAAACACAACAGTCACACGATTCGAGTGGGGTTAGAATCTTAACCCCAGGCCAGCCGGGACAGCCAGATCTTTAAAGCGGCGCGGAAGGATTGGAGGGTGGTGAGGGTCCGAATCTCCATGGGGAGTTCGTTCCAGAGGGTCGGAGCAGCCACCGAGAAGGCTCTCCTCCGGGTAGTTGCCAGTCTACACTGGCTGGATGATGGAATTCGGAGGAGGCCTAATCTATGCGATCTTATCGGTCTAGCTTCCCAATTCACACACAGTGACTCCAACATTGAGAACTCGAGAGTTAAAAATTCACCTCCCCACCCCTTAATAAACCAAGTCGCTTGATTGGCTCTGAATTGGGTCCAAGAGCCTGCCTAGCTTAGTTTAGTTTAGTTTTAATAAATTTATATGCCGCCCATTCCCTTGGGACTCTGGATGGCTTACAGGCAGGGTAAAAAAAACATAGAAAAAAATTAAACATAAAAAGATACAATTATTAAAATTCCACATCATGCATTCCACCTAAGTGGGGCTGGATTAGTCAACAGCCCCAAGCCTGCCGGAACAGCCAGGTCTTGATGGCTTTACGGAAGGCTGGGAGGGTGGTAAGGGTCCAGATCTCTATGGGTAGATCGTTCCACAGGGCCGGTGCAGCTGCAGAGAAGGCCCTCCCCCGGGGGGTCGCCAGCCGGCATTGTCCAGTCGACGGCGCCCGGAGGAGGCCCAACCTGTGTGATCTTGTTGGTCATTGGGAGGTAAGTGGCGGTCTCTCGGGTCTCTACAAAACCATGTTTTCAAGGCTTTGTGGTAAAGCAAGTGGAAGGAGGCCCGATCTTATCTCTGGGTCAATGGTATTCTTAACAGAGGGAACCATCACAGAGAAGATCCTTCTGCCAGATCCCACCAGATGCATTTCCTTGAGAGTTGGGGCCCTCAACATTCCCTACCTTCCTGCTCTGATGGGCCAGTTAGATGTAAGAATGAACCACAGATGTTGAGCTTTTCACTCTGGCCAATCTATCATGGTCTCACGGGGTTATTTTTTTGTGGAGACAGAAAGAACAGTAGGATATAGTAGGTCCTTAGGAAAAGTCATCTCTGTTGTGGCCCGCCAGTGGCCAGCAGAGCTGGCAGCAGATTCAGACAGCAAGGAGGTTGGGAAGAAATATGGCCCAGGCTCGGATGAGCAATAGCAATAGCAATAGCAGTTAGACTTATATACCGCTTCATAGGGCTTTCAGCCCTCTCTAAGCGGTTTACAGAGTCAGCATATTGCCCCCAACAACAATCCAGGTCCTCATTTTACCCACCTCGGAAGGATGGAAGGCTGAGTCAACCCTGAGCCGGTGAGATTTGAACAGCCGAACTGCAGAACTGCAGTCAGCTGAAATAGCCTGCAGTGCTGCATTTAACCACTGCGCCACCTCGGCTCTCATGAGGGCTCTGCGTCGGAGGCAGAAATGGGGTCAAGGCCATCTGGCAGTTCTTAGCTACCTGTGGAGCTAGACAGCACTGTGGCAGAGGAACAGCTGGAGCCTGTTCCCAGTGTGCACATGTGCAGAGCTGCCAGAAGACAAGAACAGGTGAGAAATAAGGGTTGACTTGGGAGTAAAGCCACAGATGGGCGGTGAATGGCCCCTCCCATAGGAAATAAGAGTGAAAAGGGAGAGGGCTTTTGCGGGAAACAATTTGTTTGCTTGTTCGTTTGTTTCAGGAGTGTGAAGATCTGTCCGTGAATCTCAGAGACTCTGTGCCAAGTCTTTTCTTGCACAGCATTGCATTTGGAAAAGATTTACATGGCAGATTTCCATGCTAGATAAGATCTGTGGTCATAAATCTACCTTCGAAAGACTGTTTACCAGAGGAATTCACATTCACTTAATAAAATGGGTTTTGTCGGGACCAGGAATCTGCTTCATACTTTTTGGGGAAGCCTAGGTCAGAACAATCTCACAATAGCCTGAAATTATGTTATCGGGAAGAGATGAAGAGAATCCTTACCAGGCTGCTTAATCTCCGTTGCGCAAGTCTCCAGTCCGGGTGCTGCTTGTACACTCGGGGTCCTTGCTTTTGCGTTCAATTTCACCCCCCTTAATCTTCTTCCTGGTCATGTGGCCACGGAAACTGGCCTGGATCTTGGCAGCAGCTGCATTGGCATCAGGATCATCTAATGGAATATCCAAGATGTCTTCATCCAGTTTGGTGCAAGCTCCTTCCTGATGAGAATACAAAATCAGCACCAGTGAAACTTTGCCTGCTCTTTGCATCAACTTACCTCCACAGGTGTGCTTCTGGGCAATGCCGTCAAAGAAGACCGTTTGCAGGGGTGAGTTCCTGCCAGTTCTAACCTCTTCTATAGAAGAGGTTCCACAAATCTACAGTGCTGTTTAGAACCCGTTCCAGCTCCCTCCCCTTGCCTGTCCGCACACCATTAAGATGAAGAGTGGGAGGAGGAATTCTGGGAGTTGAAGTCCACAAGTCTTAAAGTTGTCAAGTTTGAACACCCCTGGTTTTTTTTCTAAAGGGTTAGGAGTGCAAGGGCCTTGTAACTTGACAGCTTTAAGACTTGCCTGCTTCAAATGCCAGAGTTTCTGAGCCAACATTTTGGTTGCTAAGCAAGAGTATTAGTATTTAAGAGCGTTGTTAAGTGAGTTTCACCACATTTTACAGGTTGGCCATGCCCGCCCAGTCACATGGCTGGCAAGCCACTCCCACAAAGCAGGCCACACCTACAGAAGAGGTTCCAAAAAAATTTGAAACCCACCACTGGAATATACATGTTTTCAAGAAAATGCTACGGCTGTATCAATGAAATCTTCAGGAATCCAGTTCTACATTAACGAGGATTTTATTCAAAGGGTGCAAGGAAGGATTCCTACAAAAATGTGCTACGCGTGTAGGATACAAATGCCCAGGGGTAGGTTTCTATCTGTCTTTGCCATTTTCAAATGGGATTTTGCTGTTCTACCTCTCTTGCTGCTCAATTTAGCTGAGGAGAGGTGTTGTTTCCCCAAGTGTTGACGAGTGTGTCATTCAAACACATGTTCTGAACTCAAATAGGGCAGTTACATAACTAAATCTTATGGGGACTGAGTTCTTTAGATGGTGGTAGGTACAATTTTGCTTAGTTCTTTGTATGTCACAGGGCAGCTTTTCTGCATTTGGAAGGACTCCGACTCATTCTGCTGAACAGGTTCCTAAAGGCTCTCCACCCTGATGGCTACCACAAAAACCACCTTTTAATTGTCATCTTCCTTCAGTCATCCATTCTTGGTTACTAACCCCCAGTTTGTACAATAATGGAATCATTCACCTAAATGCAACGCTTTGGAATAATTTGGAAGTAATGCTGTGATATAACTATCTACCTACCTACCTACCTGGATATGGATATGGGTATAGGTATAGGTATAGGTATAGATATAGATATTGATTTCCTTGATCGGTTTCCATTCATTATTCCCTGTCTGGTCTTCAGGTGCCTTGGAAAATAGCTTGACCTCCTCCTCTCTTTGGCAGCCCCTGAGATATTGGAACATTGCTATCATGTCTACTCTGGTCCTTCTCTTCATTAGACTAGACATACCCAGTTCCTGTAACCATTCTTCATAGAACCGAGGTGGCGCAGTGGTTAGAGTGCAGCACTGCAGGCTACTTCAGCTGACTGCAGTTCTGCAGTTCGGCTGTTCAAATCTCACCGGCTCAAGGTTGACTCAGCCTTCCATCCTTCCGAGGTGGGTAAAATGAGGACCCGGATTGTTGGGGGCAATATGCTGACTCTGTAAACCACTTAGAGAGGGCTGAAAGCCCTATGAAACGGTATATAAGTCTAACTGCTATTGCTATTGCTATGTTTTAGCCTCTAGTCTCCTAATCATTTTGATTGCTCTTCTCTGCACTCTTTCTAGAGCCCCCACATCTTTTTTTTATACTGTGGTGACTCCTCTTGAAGAGACTTGCCCTTGGAACATAGCATGAAATTAGCAGGAATAAACCATATTTAGCTCACTCTCCAGCACTGTAGTTTGGAAAAAAAAAACCTTTGTGAGTTTACCAGACTGTTACAAATGACGGGCAGCGCTTAAATGCCTCTTACTGGCCAGATGAAAAATGTGCTTGCCTTCTAAAAATGTATTTTATCATTTCATTATACATGAACGGAGCTCTTGAGTCCTTACATTCCTCCCCTGCAAGCTATTTTGAGATGTGTTGTGTTTAGATGTTGAAAAATGCCACACTGGTTGCGCTGCATTGCATTTTCCATGTGTGTATGTGTGTGTGTGTGTGTGTCTTCAGCACATTAACATTGCACAGCTGGGGAATGGTTATATAAGTCCATCTTGGGGTGGGTAACTCCCTGCTATTTGCAGTTCCCTTTTTATAACCTCCTGTGTGGGCAAAACTTTGTGATTTTTAAGCTGAGAGCAGCTTATACAATTTAATGGATAACCTCCCTCTCTTTTGATAAAGAAGAAAGAGGGCAGATATAAAAGTTAACACATTTTATTCAAGATTCTGTAAGTAGTCTAAGCTTTTCTGATGTTGTCTGGAACAAAATAAGCTGGGGCTGAAGGTTCTACTTGCTGATCAGTAGCTAATCTAGGACGGACAACAAGATATGCAGTACAATAATGCCTTCATACAACACATCATTAATTTATAAAGTTTATGATCTTTAAACTGTATCTAATAGATGATCTAGAATAAATTAGTCAGCCTAAAGACACTTTTTCCAAAAGGCAACTGGACATTCCTGGTTTTTCACACACACACCCCTTGAAAACATTTGGCTTCTCATCCAAGAAGCTTCAAGTCTGAAGAACTGAAGAAGCTTCATGGATTTGAAGCGAAACATTTTCAATGAAAATAACCAAGAAAGTCCAGGTGCCTTTTGGAAAAGCACCTGTGTGACAATAACCGTAGTCTGGATGGTTGAGAATCTCCGTATACAGGAATTTGTCAAGTTTCACATTCCATTTCTGATCTCCAATGTTAAATCCTTCCATTTTTGCTTCAGTTTGCAAATATTCTTGCAAATTGATTGCCGAAACAATCACGATGACATACATTTCCACATACGCTTTTTACAATATTCTGGTTTATTTGGATCACACACACACCCATGAATCATAGTTTTTTGTTCCTTTATTATCAATAGCAATGCCACAATTCCTTGAGATAAACTCCAAAGTCCTTTGGAGAGACTGGACTTAAAAGAAAAAAAAATCATATCATTTTTCTGTCTGCCATCCAAAGTTTTTCTGAGTGGGCTGCCTACAAATATGATTCACAAATTAATCAATGAATTTTCCTCCATTATATTGGGAAAAAAATTGTCATTTCGGTTGTTGAAGGGAATCACACAACAAATATGCAAAGGGAATGAGACAGGAATCAAAGTTTCAAGGTTCAACCAATAACGGTTAAATTAAGTCCGATTGTTGCAGCTGTTCATTTAGTAATGTCTTATTGTCTTTATAGCAATATCTTATTATCAATTGAATTTTATTTTTGTCTTAATTTTCATTAGCTTACTTTAGTCACTTTAACAACATACCATAGATAGTCACTATCTCTGAACTCTTTTTGGGTTTGAAACCATAATCACTCCTTATGTATTATTTTAACATGCACTGCATTTTCTTATATTAGATATAGTAATATATTTATATATTTATCATATTAGATATAATAATTATGACTTTTCCATCACTTTTAGTATTATAGTGGTTCTATATATGTGAGTAATTTTAGCATTCCATTATTCCAAACAATCATTTAATTGTCTTATATAAATTGTATAATACCTTATTGTAATTTTTACCTCCCAAATTCTTAAACTTTAACTTATCATTTCACTTGCTATGTTGGTTTGCTTTGTCGTGGCTTGTTCTACTCTAACCAGTTGTGACTGTTTTGTTTTGTTTGTCAATGACCAGAAGAAAATTATTGACTGACTACTTAATTTTGATTGAAAAGTTGCCTGTCATAACTCAAGTTCTTTTAAGGAGTCAGATGCATGTGAAGAGATAGTACGAGTCTAAGAAATTGCTAATCCAGACATCTTATAGGCTTCAGTAATGAACATCCACCAAGAACTACAGGTGAGGACCAAGATGTCATGATGACATCTTGGAGAAGGATAGGATTATGATTCCTGGTCACCTATTAATGTTTTGGATTTTAATTGAAATAGTTTATTTTTGTTTGGTTTTCTGATGTATTGCATGCTGCTCAAAATCTCAAGGTCCACATTTGGTGGCCATGTAAATTCTTTAGATAACTAAATTGTGCAAATTAAGTAGTATTATTTGCCTAATGATATTCGAGCCCATGAGATATCTTCCTGGCTTCTATGCTATGTCTGTGCTACCAGCCTTTCTAACAACTGTGTCTCTGAATTGCATAGCTTTGATTGACCCCATTAGACAAGTGAGAAAGCTGTGCAAAAATGGGAGGAAATTTACACATTGTAAAAGGCTCAGTTGTATAAATTGTGGTGGACTGATGACATAGTATATTAGTTCATACTCTATTCTAACTATGACATTGGAGTGGGCTTAAATGCTGTTAACTATCCCAGGTAAACCAAATAGGAAACACAGCCAGAGAATCTAATTCTACTTTATTGTAAGACTATATTAAAAGAATCTTGCAAGCCTGAAAATACAAATTTCCTGGGGTGTCTTTTACAGCCTGATTAATTTAGGGTGGATCCTTCCTAAGTGTCCTTTGATAACTCAGGGGTGTTAAACTCATGATGTCACAGTGGTGTCACATGACATATCAGAACTTTCTCCTTCGCTAAATCGGGTGTGGGCGTGGCCAGCCCATGATGCCTCTGGCCCACGGGCCGGGAGTTTGACAGCTCTGTGATAACTGTTAAACAGCTGTTGGATATTTTTACCTTTTATCTGATCATTCCCTAGACAGCATGTCTTCTTCTCATCCCGCAAGATCCTTCCACATTCTATATACCATCACAAATGCATGTTTGACTAAAGGTTTCGTTTACCCAGCATACTAAATCAAAACTCATGATATGCCCATGTCATGGCTTAGCAATCAAGATTTGGAAACAATTATTTATTTTCCTTTTTTTTTAGTAACCGTGATTTAGTTCTAAATTAGTATAATGTGTGAACAGGCAACATATCCCATTTACAGGTGATAGATAAAGGATAGGTTCCAAGTTAGGAGAGAAACTTAGCAAAAGGGGCTGTATGGTAGGAAGTCTATTCTGCATTGGCATGTTTATTAAAGAAGCAATCGTGGGAAGTCATTTAAATTAAAGTCATAATGCCCTGCTGTGATATGAAAGCATCATGGGTGATGAATATAGTGACTTTCAGACCAAAGACCAACTCTGGGCTTTGCTAGCTGTTAAAGATACCAAGTGTTCACTTTATAGCAAGAGCCGAGGTGGTGCAGTGGTTAAATGCAGCACTGCAGGCTACTGATTGCAGTTCTGCAGTTCGGCTGTTCAAATCTCACCAGCTCAGGGTTGACTCAGCCTTCCATCCTTCCGAGGTGGGTAAACTGAGGACCCGGATTGTTGGGGGCAATATGCTGACTCTGTAAACCGCTTAGAGCGGGCTGAAAGCCCTATGAAGCGGTATATGTCTAACTGCTATGGCTATAGCTACCAGATTAGAGAGAAATAAGGACAGGAAATCTGTGATGAGTCCAAAGAACCATCAGAACATCAATAGGAGTACTAGAAAATATTATAGTTCAACAGGAATCTGTCCTTGCAAAAGGTCGGCCTTCTCTATGCATTTGCTACTCAAAACTTCCAAATAAAAGTCAACTTTCCCCTGGTAATCACCATGATTAAACATTCCTCTGCTCTTTATCTAAGATTATTTGACTTGTTTCCTTCAGGTCTCCCGACTTCACAGGAATAACCCTAAATGCCCACTCCCTTCTTCTTGGAAAAAACTCTTTTGTCTTCAATAAAGTTGAAGAAAATAAAAACCTCCAGATTTTTCTCACCAGCAAGCCAAAAAGGGAGTTGCTTGATAAATTGTTTTCCTTCCACTAGTTAATTACATTTGTGGGGCCAAGTATTTAAAAGGAAGATTCTCAGTTCATCCATAGAAGACCTTCTGTGCTTGTGTAATTTGTCACTGTTGGCTTTGGTTAATTGTACATGTTTCTAACCTGAAATCAGAGGTGGGTTCCTACCAGTTCGCACCTATTCGGTAGAACCGGTTCATCAAATCTACTGAACCGGTTAGAAGAGGTTCCACCAGTGGACCCGGAAAGCAGGACACACCTACAGAAGAGGTTCCAAATGTTTTTGAAACCCACCACTGGTCCTTGGATATGATTATTCTACACTATCATGCTCATATTTATAAAACTCAGTGCCTCTGTGAAAGGTAAGGATGACTACTGCGTTTGTGGTGCAATCAGAACATTGCCTGTGTTGAAGTTGTCTTAACGCAAACCAACTATGCCTTTTAAAAAACATGTTCACATCATATTCTTATGCATGCCAGTGCTGTGTGTGAGGTAATTTAAGGTGGTTCTGACAAGTGTCGTCGGCATCTTCATATCCGGTCACATGGGCGGCAAGCCACTCCCATCCAGTCACATGGGCGGCAAGCCACTCCCACAAAGGAGGCCACACCCACAGAGTAGGTTCGAACAATTTTTTAAACCCACCACTGCCTGAAATCTGTCTTAACGCTCTGTATTGTTTTTAAACTTTTAAATAGGCATGTTTTACATATTCTGTTTATGTTTCTCCCATTGTATCCTATTTTGTATATTCTTTTCCCTCCTCCTTCCTTCCTTTCTTCCGCATTTTGTTACACCACTTTTCCCTAATGTACATACGTTATCCATCATTCTGGTATATTAGAATAGGTATTTTAAATACTGTATATGCCTTGCCACCCCCCAAAAAAATTGTGCAGTTACCTAACTCGATAGAAAATAGAAAAAAAACAAAGGCCAAAGGTGAAAAGGGATAATATTTAAAAAGTCATAGAGGAGAATAGGAGTTTGGAAGAGAGACTCAGATTATTCAACTAAGTGCAACACCTCCCGAATCTTCAGAAATGGGTCTTTGGCTTTGAAAATTGATGCCACAATGTCCCTGTTCATCTTTTAGGTGCCACATAAACCTTCCTGGCTTTTAAGGAGATATAATGAGTCCCAGCATCAGTGACCCATTTTTTTTCTGCCTCGGTATTGAATAATTAAGAAATAGATACCCGAGATGCACTCTGCGAATGTGTCAGTCTGTTTGATGATAAGATAGGGCCTTCATCCCTCAATGGAGTTAACAGAAGGCTGTCTCCAGTTTCTCGTTGCCTTGTCCTTGGCTTCCTCAGTCCTTTGTAGGCACTTTTACTGCATTCTCACTTTCTGGCAAGGCTGTCAACAAGCCGCAACTTTCAACTGCTGTTAGCGAAAGGCCGTGTTTTACCCAGTAAAAGCTTCACTTGGTTGATTTTTCCTCCCTACAAAAACAGCAGTGGATCTCACCCATTGGCAATCCTTCTCTGTGGTGGCACCTCTGCAATGCTAGTTCTAGAGGTTTGAAAGTCCTTGGGCAGGATGTGAAGTGGTTCTTCCTTTGTGTCAGTCTTCCCAAGTGGCCCAGACAGGAAACAAACACCAGATAAGCTACTAATTCTACTCTATTGTAAAGCTACATTAACAGAATCTTGTGAGTCTGAAAGTCCAGTTCTCCTAATGTCACTCTCACAGCGTCCCTTCTGAGCTTCTTGCTCTGCCCATTATACAGCTATGGGCTATGTTTCCTCTTATCTGACCATTCCCAAGGTAACATCTCTTTGTCAGTCTCTACATAACGTTACAACCTGTCAGGGTGGACTTTGCATATATTTCTCTTTTCTTTTTGAAACATGTGAAGTTCTCATACTTTTAAACAGCTGAATAACTTGCAGGTGGCGTTTCTAATATGCCAAAGCACAGAGGACACCTGTGGCTTAATTGGCATTTGACTCCTGGCTCTTCAAGAACATGTTCAAGTAATATCAAAATGGTTTGTCTTTGCCTTCTTGCAATGGTTTGTTTTTCAACTTTCTAGTTTGGCTTATTGCCCTGTTTCCTGGTTGTTGACCATCTACATTTTGTTCAATGCCAGTCCTGCATGGGCTTTTTGAGATGGTCCATCTCTCTATTAGAGGAATAGCAAACAACCAATTATATTTTAAGAATCTAGTAAGTAAGTAAGTAAGTAAGTAAGTAAGTAAGTAAGTAAGTAAGTAAGTAAATCTTTATTACGGTCAAAGACCAGCAATACACATTAGTTTTTACACTATGTTAAAAAGTACTGACATTAAGATATAATTAAAAGGTATTGACGTTAAAAATGGAAAATAACATACATGTTCTCAGATTGTTTGGGTCACTCCCTGGTTTACCTGGGCGCAACGCTGTTAAGTATAGGAGTAAATACAATTGTCCAAAGATTGTTAGAGATATGTCCAGATAATTGGTACAAGATGACAACTAAGAGTCTGTTGCACATGAATTAATGCAGATTTGAACAAGGGTACAAAGAAGCATCTGATAAAGTCCATATCAGGGAGGTCAATTTCTCTTATCTGAAACATCCTTCCTGTGTTGTGACTGCTTCTTACACGCTGACCTGACCAAGCAGGGCTGGAAGGAGAAAAAAAAAACCAGTCCTGGAATGACATCCTCTCTTGAAATGGAGCAATTCTTGACATTAGGCAGATTGAGCTCAAAAGTGAGGTGGACATTTTAGAAGGAGAGTTGTGTTAGTTTAAGTGGCAAAAAAAAAAAAGAGTCAGGAATCTGGTTGTTCCTTTTCCAGCTAACAATTTTTATTCGCTTTTGTGAGCTGCAACTCACTTCATTGGTACTGTGGGGGAAGACAGCCAAACATCTTTTAGTGATTCTAGCATTTCTTCCAATTGCTGCTTGTTCCATCATCATCTCCAAGGAGCAAACAACCTTTACATGTTTTCCTGTTCTCTCTTTCTTGATTGCTCCTGAGCAATGGCCAGTGGTGCAGAGATGCCCAATTACTCTTCCTGAATGAACTTTTACTTGATTCTGGCCGCAGACCAATAGGGAATGGACAGAAGTAGTGTTGGAAAATCACTAGAGTAGTACAAGGGAAGAACCATCAGGGGTAAAATTCTCTAAGTATTCTGTTCATGAAGGAGGGAATAGGATAAGAATTGGAATGGAATAGAATAGGATAAAATAGAATAACAGAGTTGAAAGGGACATTGGGGATTTTCTAGTCCAATCCTATGCTCAGGCAAAAGGTTGCCCAATTTCTTTTTGAAAGCCTCCACAACTTCGCAAATCGTTCCACTAATTAATTGTTCCAACTGTCAGGAAATTCCTCCTTAGTTTTAGGTTGGTTCCCTCCTTGATTATTTTCCATCCTTTGCTTCTTGTCCTGCCCTCAAGTGCTTTGGAGAATAGGTTGAAACCCCCCCCCCCTCTTCTTTGTGGCAGCCCCTGAGATATTGGAAGAGTGCTATTGTATCACTCATTGTCTTTCTTTTCATTAAACTAGACATACCCAATTCCAGCAATCATTCTTTATATGTTTTAGCCTCCAGTCCCCTAAGATTGGACAGGATCAGAATAACAGAGTTGGGAGGGACCTTGTAGCTCTCCCTGCTCAAACAGGAAACTCTATACTATTTCAGACAAATGGTTGTCCAACCTCTTCTTAAACACCTCCAGTGTTGCCACACCTACAATTTCTCGGCAATCTTCTGAAAGTAAAAGAAAAAAAAACCTCACCAGATGGAACACTTTCACTTCTTCTCTCCTTCTGGAGCCATCTCTGACTATGTCAGCCTGGGGGCTGCCTGTTTGCTGCTGGTTGGAAGCGCTTTCCTTGGGTTGACCAGGGACTTTGCGGTGTCCCTGCGACCAGCAATTTTGTCTTCCTAGTCACCGTCTCTTCGGGGCGGTTTAGGTCCTACCAGACCATCCAGGGGCAAAAGTGTCATCGGCGCACTGTTGAGTCCGCACGAAGTATTGTCGCGACGTTGGCTCCTTCCTCTCTGCACACCTACAATTTCTGGAAGCAAGTGGGTCCACTGATTAATTGTCCCCCACTGTAAGGAAATTCTTCCTTAGTTGTAGGTTCCTTCTCTCCTTGATTAGTTTCCCTCCATTGCTTCTTGTCCTGCCTTTTAGGTGCTTTGCAGAATAGGTTGACAATTTCAAAAGCCTCCTCAGTGAAGATTGGGGCATAAAAGAAGCCATCATAATTGCAAAGGGAAGTAGATGAGGCATGCCAAGGGCATTTCCACAAGTAGCAGGCTAATATTCGGTTTCCTGATATGTGCTCAGGGCTAGGATGCTTGGTTTCTGATTACATCATAGCCATTTATTGTATGCTGCTTTTAAAATATATTTTTTTCTTCCTTGTTAAAGATAGCCTAAGAAACTGTAATACTGAAGCCTCTGTATCCTGCAGTATTGTACATGATCCACTATTTAAAACTTATGACAGCAGCTGCTGGGTGCCTTACACAGTAAGCCAGTACTTACATGCATGAATTTATATCTATATGATGGCTGAAAGGAATCTATCCAACTAAGCAGAGATTTGAATGAACGCCAAATCGGATCTGGCCTAGCGATTCGGATGTGTGAAACTTTAACCCGACATTCTTCAAAGCAAAGATGATCTGGATAAGTGGGAAACGGGCATGGTTGGCATCTCCAGAATAGTTGGCATCCCTTAACCTTCTACTTCACCAAAAGTCTGAGCTTATTTCTTCCCCCTCCCAGCCGGGAATGATGAGAAGTGTAGTAGAAAACATCTGGAAAGGGGCGATCATTTGCATCTAATCTGGAGTTCTTCCAAAATGCAAATCCACACACTGAAAAGTCACTCATTCAATCAATCAGAATAGAGCTGGAAGGGACCTGGGAGGTCTTCTAGTCCAACCCCCTGCTCAAGCAGCAGACCCTATACCATTTCAGATCAGTGGCTGTCCAGTCTCTTCTTAAAAACCAGCATTTACAACTTCTGAAGGCAAGCTGCTCCACTGGTTAGTTGTGCTCACAGTTAGGAAGTTTCTCCTTATTTCTAGGTTTGCTTCTCTCTCTTTGATTAGTTTCTACCCATTGTTTCTTGTCTTACCTTCTGGTGCTTTGTAAAATAAGTTGACCCCCTCCTCTTTATGGCAGCCCCTCAAATACTGGAATACTCTATCATGCCTCCCCCCCCCACCCAGTCCTTCTTTTCTCTAGACTGTCTAGAGAAAGGAATATTTCTCCACTCATCTAAAATAAAGTGTTTTAATTTCTTTCCTGTTTCGTAAGATGGGAAAAGGATTCTTAATCCTGGCTCTCTAGTTAATAGGAGGGCTAGGAAGGATACGCTACGCTTCCCTCTCAAAACACCCCTTGCAAAAGAATGTTGCTGCTTTTTCCTCTTCTTTCTCGCTCTCTTTTCCCCCCCTCTATAGCACAGGAACAGCAATCAGCAACAACTCCCACACATAAACTAAGAGTTCTACTGGCCCTGTTGTTATTTCATGTTTAGCGCTCCAATAATTAGAAATGTTTGTGCCAGGCGGAGACGCTGACTCTCGAGATGTCAAGGGGGTCGGGGAAGGGACCACAACAATTTAAAGCAAAATAGCCAACCTATATTAATTTGGAATTACTACAAATGAAAAAAGCTGGTTGAATCCAACAGTTGTAAAATCTATCTATCATCTATCTATCTATCTATCTATCTATCTATCTATCTATCTATCTATCTATCTATCTATCATCTACTTTTTCATGGATACACATCTTTCATTCATTCTCCAAAATGTCAGCAAACTCAAGTAAATGCAATAAGAGACCACATATGACTCTCACTCTCTGATTTCCCGCATCCCATAAAGGGCATCGTAGACCCTCAGCCCAGGTGGAGAAGTCTGCTTAACGTTAAGAAAAGAGATTCAGCCCTTAACACCCTCCCCCCCCCCCCGCTACAGTTTTGCTGGAAACCCAAAGACTGTTTCCATTAATCTTTTGTCAATGACAACAGCAGCAGTGAAAAATCCTGGCTTTTGTTCCTTGACTTGAATGGTTTGTCCCCCTCTAGTCAACTTTATTATCACCTTCCAGTGCAAAATTTGGTGGTGCAGGGTTTTTGTTTTTTTAAAAAAAGTATAATAATATAATTTGTACATACATTACAGCAATCCATCCTGGGAGATTGATAGGTGCTCGGAAGTCTGTGATCCGCTTTCTGCTCCACTTCAAAGAAAGAAAAGCTTGCTTTATTTTCTCTCCTCCAGTTGTCTTCAGATCTACTCTTTGGCAGATGCTTAAGTTGACTAGAGCTTCCTGCCTGTGGCACCCAGGACAGCTTCTCAAGTCTAACCAGGCAGCTCTGATTCTTGTGCTTTTTAATTTCTCTCTCTCTTTCTCTCTCTCTCTCTCTAGCTTATTTTACAGCAACTCCCCTTGCTTCCAACTAACACCCGTAAATACTTAAAGAGACAGGCAGTCTAGCATCAAGAGCTCTTTGCCATAGAAACAAGGGAGTGGGGCAAAAACCACACCCAACATTTTAGGGCCACCTCAGTAGATCACTTTTTATCAGTGCACAGAGACCCCTTTATGGCTGGTTTATTCCCTACCAAACCTCATTCATTGTGGACTTACTGGTCTTAGACATTAACAATTAGGTGATGTGAATTCACACAATAAAGCAGCTTGGTTGCAACGTGGGGTGTTACAAACATAGGTGAAAAGTGATCTGCAGATAGTGGCAGATCTGGCCTTCATGGTGGACAATGAGGCATCTGTCCCCTCTTCCCCTCCCCCATCCTCCATTGTCTCCCGGAGTTCACCCAAATTCATGTTCATTGCATGAATGGCGCTATCTAACCAACTCATTTTTGCTGTCCCCTTCTCCTTTCGCCTTCAGTCTTTCCCAACTTGAGGGTTTTTTTTTTCCAATGAGTCCTCTCTCTTTTCATTCGATGGCCAAAATATTTCAACGTCAGCTTCAGTATCTGTCCTTTCAAAGAACAGTCAGGGTTGATATCCTTCAGGATTGATTGACTTGGTCTCCTTGCATTTCAAGGGACTCTCAAAAGTCTTCTCCAGCACCGTAATTTGAAGGCATAAATTCTTCGGTGCTCAGCCTTCCTTACGGTCCAATTCTCACATCCTTCTATTACTACTGAGAAAACCATAGTTTTGACTATACTGGCCTTTATCAACAAGGTGATGTCTTTGCTTTCATATTAGCTTACATTGTACCCACATTCTTATCTCATCTAGTTAAATCATGCTCCTCTAAGGCTTAACATATCAACCAAAGTCGTAATAGCCATTTCTGATTTACAAGAACCAAGGGCAAACTTTGGATTCAGATTTTAGTTTCTGCACAAATAAAATAGAGGCCATCCTGGATTCAGATGGCAGGCTAAGTTCATCTGAAGACTTCATCCCAAAATAGTGGAACATGTCTATTAAGCAGGCTTCTCATATTGTGTTAACTCAGCCATCCTTTCTGAACTCTACCTGAACTTTCTGAACTTTAGAAAAAGAATGCAAAGAAGAGCAACCAGGATGATTAGGGAACTGGAGACTAAAACATGTGAAGAACGGTTACAGGAACTGGGCATGGCTAGTCTAGTGAAGGGAAGGACCAAGGGAGACAGATAGCAGTCTTCCAATATTTGAGGGGCTGCCACAGAGAGGAGTGGGTCAAGCTATTGTCCAAAGCACCTGAAGGCCAGACAAGGAATAATGGATGGAAACTGACCTAGAAATAAGGAAAAATTTTCTGACAGTGAGAACAATCAATCTATGGAACAGAAGTTGCCTTTGGAAGTTGTGAGAGCTTCATCACTGGAGGCTTTCAAGAAGAGATTGGGCTACCATTTGTCAGAAATGGTGTAGGGTCTCCTGCTTGGGTGCGGGATGTTGGACTAGATGACCTACAAAGCCCCTTCCAACTCGGTTAATCTGTTAAATCTACCAGCCTCATAAACCTATCAAGAGGCGGCTTAATACCCTCTCATTATTTTATGATAAGAGAAGTAAATTTTGCTTCACCATGCAACTATGAGGACTTCTTGGACTTATTTCTTGCCAGTTGTGCTGTTGAGTGTCATGATTTCCTGAGGCTCCGGAGTTCATATATAGCATATATAATTAATCACTTAAATATCTTGAAGACTTGTCAGCTCTTAAGAGAAAAGTGAGATATAGATATAATAATAAAACAAAAAACGAAAAGTTCACACCCAGTTTGTGGATAGATTTAACTAATTATTCCCCCCCTAATTTAAATGAGGCATGGATCAGGTGACATGCTTCAGCAATCCAAAACCTCATTAAGGATTGTGCAAGACTTTAAAGGAAAGAGGGGAATTCTGTCTGAGTGTGAGCAAAGTGAGAGGTGTGTGTGAATTAGTGTGTGGCTCAGCTGTGTGTTTTCGTTCTCCCATCTGAGCTGCCTGCCTACATTAAAAAAAAACGTGCTTCCATAAAATAATGGAAGCAATTGGACGTTGCTATGCAACCTTAGAATTCTCCCACTCCATCTTGCAACTTGTCCTTGGCTTGTCTTAATGTGTTGTGTGTATGCATGAACTCATTAGCAAGGGCTTTAAAAAATACACATACAAACAACTGACCATTGTGCTTTGGAACACATTTTAAGCACATGGCGTTTAGTTGCCCAAAACTTTAGGTTACACTGAGACAGAGGAGAGGTTGCTGTTAACATTTTTCAGAAGAGACCTGTTGAATTAAATCAGGATTCTTCAACATTCTGTTTTCCAAAGTGTCAATCTTGTGTTTACAAGGAAACCCTTAGCATGAAGAAAACAATATATTTTAATGCTTCCCAGAAACTGATATGTAGAAGGAATAATTTCTAGGAAGATGCCAGGGGGAAAAAAAGAATTTGCTAGATTTATTGTCCATGAAATTCTCTGCCAATTCCACTGAAAGCCACTCTTTCAGTCTCACGATCATGAATTCTATGTGATGTCCTCTCTGAGCTTGGTGTTTTTTCTTGCAGATGTTTTATTACCAAACAAGGCAACATCATCAGGCAGCACCAAGAACTCCACCGATTAATTTGAACTGGATTACTGCCAAGTGAATACTGGAGTTGGGAGGATATGAGTTAAACTTGCAGTCCTACACTGTTTACCTGATCCAGAGCCACTTTATCAAAACTTGTTAGTTCTATTAGGGAGAAAGACATCGTTATGCCTCTCTTTCCCCCTTTTTAGTTCAGAGTGTTGGTGGGGGGAGTGCTATCTTTAAAATCAGGAAACTGAGATGAAAGAAAAGGGTTAATCTTCTCTTGTGGCTCCTACTCAGGTAACCACAGTCTATTAAGTTCTCAGAACTTGCTTCCCTTCCTGCAGGCATTTCATCACCAGACTAGGTAACATCATCAGTGAATGGGGGGGGGGGAGTGAACTCTGCCATGCACTGATTAGTTATCTGATCCGATAATCCAATATCTGCAGGGGAAAAAAGTACAGTAGCTCTGAGAACACCAAAAATCCAACAATGCAACCGTAAGTTGCATATATTCTCCACTGTTGCAGTCTACCATTAGTTTAGCCTCCACTTCTTTGCAAGTTCATTTTCTTCTGATGTCAATGTGATCTATTTGCATTCAATCCCATCAGCTACTCCTAGAGCAGGGGTGTCAAACTCGATTTCATTGATGGCTACATCAGGGTTGTGTTTGACCTTGGGGGGGGGGGACTGGTGTGTATGTGGCCAGGGAGGGCAGGGACAGCTCAACGTCACTCATGTTGAGGGCGCCTATGGTGGCCCAAGTGCTCCACCAGTGAAAATGGGCTCCCAAGCTCTGTTTTGACTGGATTACTGTAATACACTCTACATGGAGCTGCCCCTAAAGAGTGTCCGAAGACTACAGCTGGTCCAGAATGCAGCCGCGCGAGTGATAATGGGTGTACCTAGATACACCCATGTTACATCTATCCTCCGCGAGCTGCACTGGCTTCCCATTGGTCTCTGGACCTGCTTCAAGGTGCTAGTCGTTACTTTTAAAGCCCTACATGGTATTGGACCTGGCTACCTGAGAGACCGCCTCCTGCCATTCACCTCCCAATGACCAATAAGATCGCACAGGTTGGGCCTTCTCCGGGTGCCGTCGACCGGACAATGCCGGCTGGCGGCTCCCCGAGGGAGGGCCTTCTCTGTAGCTGCACTGGCCTTGTGGAACGAGCTACCCGCTGAGATCCAGACTCTCACCACTCTCCCAGCCTTCCGTAAAGTGACCAAGACCTGGCTGTTCCGGCAGGCCTGGGGCTGTTGATTAATTTCCAGCCCCATCTGATGGAATGGATGTTGTATTAATTTTTAACATTGTATTTTTTTAAATATTTTAAATGTTTTTACTTTGTTGTGAGCCGCCCAGAGTCCGAAGGGAGTGGGCGGCATACAAATCTTATTAAAGTTCAAAGTTTTCGGCTGCGATGGCCTCCTGCAACCTTCTCCTAATGAAAACGGAGCTGGGGAGGGCCGCATGCTCTGTTTTCACTGAAGGCCAGTCCTTTGCTGTTTCCAGGGTGGCCCCATGGGCCAGGTCTAAGCACCCTTCAGGTTGGATCCAGCCCCCTGTCCTAAAGCAAGAGCCATTTAAAGCTGTGGTTCTTTCGGAGCAAAGATGCCGATGGTTCAGCTGTAGCACAGAGCTCAGACAGTTCTCTAGCTCTTCTATTTGGAAGAAAAAGATGTTGGCCTGTAGCCACTCTAAACATCGGGGCAATTACTGTCATGTTGATTACAATACTTGTCAAGTTTTGTTTGAATTTATATAAGGCTGAACAGCATGGCGTGTTGCAGTGGTGAGGATGTTTAAAGACTAAGTGTTGATTTTTCTACGACAAGCAGATCGCAATAAAGAGAGAAGTTACTAAGAACAGTTACTGCATCAGCTGAGGTGGATTTATAAGAGATTAGACCTAGCCCATAGGTGGGTTCCTACCAGTTTGCACCTATTCGGTAGAATCGGTTCGTCAAATCTACCGAACCGGTTAGAAGAGGTTCCACCAGTGGACCCGGAAAGCAGGCCACACCTACAGAAGAGGTTCCAAAATTTTTTTGAAACCCACCACTGGTCCTTGCATATGATTATTCTACACTATCATGCTCATATTTATAAAACTCAGTGCCTCTGTGAAAGGTAAGGATGGCTACTGCGTTTGTGGTGCAATCAGAACATTGCGTGTGTTGAAGTTGTTTTCGTGGCACGACAAAACCGCGCTGGTCAAAACCGCGTGGGTCAAAATCACGGCGCTAAAGCCGCGACGTCATCACCGTGGGTCATCACCGCTGCGACAACAGTGCGGCAACATAAGGGCGCTTTAAAACTGCGCCGCAGCAGAAAGCCGACTTCATTTAAGGTAAGCGTTAGGATTAGGTTTAGGGGTTTGTTTTAGGGTTAGGTTTAGGGTTAGGTTTAGGGTTAGGTTTAGGGTTAGGTTTAGGGTTAGGTTTAGGGTTAGGTTTAGGGTTAGGTTTAGGGTTAGGTTTAGGGTTAGGTTTAGGGTTAGGTTTAGGGTTAGGTTTAGGGTTAGGTTTAGGGTAGTGAGTGCTTGGGAATGCGCGATTTTGCCCTCCGCGATTATGTCATCGCGGTAGGGTCGCGTTTTTCCCTAGCGCTTAGAACGCCGCGATTTAGTCTTCGCGCTTATGTCTCCACGCAGAAGGGCTTCGCGGATTTGTGGTGGAACCAGTTGTTTTAACGCAAACCAAGATGCCTTTTAAAAAACAAGTTTACATCATATTCTTATGCATGCCAGTGCTGTGCGTGAGGTAATTTAAGGTGGTTCTGACAAGTGTCGTCGGCATCTTCATATCCGGTCACATGGGCAGCAAGCCACTCCCATCCGGTCACATGGGCGGCAAGCCACTCCCACAAAGGAGGTCACACCCACAGAGTAGGTTCGAACAATTTTTGAAACCCACCACTGACCTAGCCCGTATCGATGTTTGAATCCACAGCAGTCTTTCCCCAGCTAGATTTCCTTCTAGATATTCACAACTACACCTGTCAGACTTTCAAAACAGAAATCTGGAAAGCAAATGTCTGAGGCAAAAGAATTGTGCCTATTTAAAACAAAAATTAAACCAATCTCATTCAAGTGAGGAAATGTTCTACATCCACTTGCTCCAAAGAAGAAGCTTTCTCTGAAATTCTTATGGTTTGGCTTCTTGCGTTAGCAGCATGACTGCCAAAGGGGATGAAAATGTTTTGCCTTCAAATGTTCTGTCTCCTTTCGAATGGGACTTATCCCAGCTTCCTACACTCCAATTAAATGCTGAGTTCCATTTATAAAGCTTTTGCAGAGACAGGAAGCAACAACAGACCAGCAGACTCAAGAGATAGAAATTTGAAAAATAGAATTATTGTGTTGGGAGGATTGTGGAAGTGTTCTAACCCGACCGTCTGTCAAGGGCAGGAATTGCCAGACCATCCCAGACAAATGGTGGTTCAACCTTCTTTCGAAAACCCACAGTGATGGAGAACATCTAACTCCATGATGCTGACGCTTCCACAGTTTAACAATTATCACAGTCAGGAAATTCTTCCTTATCTTAAATTGGTCTCTTCATTAAGCTTCCGTTCATTGGCTCTTGTCCTAACCTTGGTTCTAATTAGAACCCTTAGTTCTGGTCTTCACCCTGCCCTATGGACATTATGCAGAATAAATACACCTCCCCCTTCTTCCCCGTACAACTTCTCAAGTGTGAGAAGACTGCCATCATGTCTCCCTTTTGCCTTCTCTTGGCCAAATATACCAGGATCTTTTGAACAGGCATAATAGGATTTACCCTGTAAGTCCCTCTCTGTTGTTCTCCATACTTTTTCCTCAGTGTCCGTCTTGTTTTGACCAAAATTCAGCACGGTATTTCAGGTAGTCTGACTAGTGCCGGGGTGGCGCAGTGGTTAGGGTGCAGTACTGCAGGCCACTTCAGCTGACTGTTATCTGCAGTTCAGCGGTTCTAATCTCACCAGATCAAGGTTGACTCAGCCTTCCATCCTTCCGAGGTGGGTGAAATGAGGACCCAGACTGTGGGAGCGATATGCTGACTCTGTAAACTGCTTAGAGAGGGCTGAAAGCCCTATGAAGCAGTATTGTCTAACTGCTATTGCTATTGCTAGTGCAATGTAAAGAAGAATTATTATTCCTCTTGATATTATACCCCTCTTGATGCAAGCCAAAACTACATTGCCTCTTCTGCCAAGGGCAGCACATTGCTGGCTCATGTTTAATCTAATTTAATCTTAATCATGATCCTTCTTATAAATCATATTGCTGAGCCAAGAACTGTCTATCTTGTACCTTGTGCGTCTGGTTTTTTCCTACCTGAGTTAAGAGCCTTTCATTTCTCACCACTGGAACTGCATATTTATTTATTAAGCATCTATTCCACCCATCTGGCCAATGTGATATCAAAACTAGCTATATCCCTTTGAGCCCTGAACCTCTCTTCTGGGTTATTAACAATCTGTCCCACTTTGTATGATCTGCCAATTTCCAGAGCATTCTTTCTTTCTATCACTTGGTCAAAGCCATTCATAAAGATATTCAAGGCTTTCATGCCTAAGGTGGAACTTGAACTCCCAGTCTCCCAGTTTCTACCCTGATGCTTTCACCACTAGAGAAATACCCCTCTTAGTGCCCATCAGTCTGAATCTTCAATCATCCAGTTTACAAAGAGACTTTTCATCCGAAAAGGAGGTGCATGCTGTGATTTTTACTTCTTCTTGGCTATTCACCCAGCAAATCGTGATTCTGAAATTAGAGGTTTTTATAGCCCTTCTGAAATCCTCATTGTCAACAGATCTCTGGTTGCAAAGGTTATGGGTCTAACTCTTCTTCCCTTGCATTTTTTGTCTTGACAATGTTTTCAGGAATATTCATGTTAAAATTGGCTTCTAAATAAAGGCTCTTTCATTTCTATGGCTCAAAGCCCGACAAAAAAGGAGAGGTTTGTCTTTCTTTCAGTGGGTGTTGTAAACACTGTTAATAATCCTCCCCAGGGAGTGTGTTTTCTATCTGATCTTAAGCAGATGCTCTTGCAATTCAGTTTTGGACATTTCCTAGATTCCTCACTGCCCCGTATCTAGCTTCTTTCACAGCTAGCTTTCCCCCCTGTTTTTTGGTTTACTGTAAAAACCTCAACTTCATATTAGGTTGAAGGAAGCCCAAAAAATCTTAATAAAAGAGGACAGTTTTCACCCTCCAACAAACCTAACAGTGTCCTTTTGCCACGGTTTATTTGTAGATAGCTCTTCAGTCCATATGCTCATAAAACAGGAAACAGATCGCTGCACAGTTAATATACATCCGTAGAAAACTTTGCTGGACTATCCCAAATTTTCCAGGAGATTAGATGTCATTTTACATTTGGAATCTTCCTGCATCAGGAGTTGGTTCCTGCTGGCGTGACTACCGATTCGGTGCCCGAAACTTTTTATGTGCACTCGCTTCTTAAGCGCATTTGCACTTTCAAAGGTCTGCGCATGCGCACATCATTAAAAAAAGGGGGGAATTATATTTTTTCAATGAAGATTGTTCTGCATATGTGCAGAACAGAAAATAAAGATGCCGGCGTCCAGGATAGAACCAGTATGGCCACATGTCCAGCCGAGTTACTACCTATTCGGCCGAACTAGTCGGAACTGGTAGGAACCCACCTCTGTCCTGTATCTTCCCACTGCTCTTCTCTTTTTCTTGATTGAAAACATCTGTTATGAAAAGGAAAATGTTTTTCTCCTGAAATTTCAGTGTTGTTCAGTAGCCTTATTCTGCATGGATAATCCTGTTGCTTTTTGTGGCTTTATACAAAGGTAGAACGTTTCTGGATCTTCTCATGGGCTATAAACTACAACTTCCAGCAGCTCTCAACAGTGGCCATATAGGCTGGATGCTGTGAGTCTCAGATAATTAGAAAGCCCATCTGCCCTTCTTTGCAGAGATAAAGTCTTCTAACCTAACTCAACCTCTGGTGCCTACATGTACAGTATTTCCATGGGTTGTCATTGCCATCTTATGGCGTGTATGTTTCAGCTCTATCTAGTTTTGTTGGCTTGGACTTCTTGGTTTACTTCAAAGTACTAATCGGATCTAAACCTTCTTAGATTTTTGAGATCAGAGAGGTTAGATAAGTACTAATATAGTGGGATCTTTGGTGGTTTCTGAGCTTGGTGGTTTTCTTGAACACCTTTCATTACCAAACTAAGTAACATCATCAGTGCATTAATAATGGAACGTTTGAGCCAGAGGTGGGTTCCTACCAGTTCGCACCTATTCGGTAGAACCGGTTCGTCAAATCTACCGAACCGGTTAGAAGAGGTTCCACCAGTGGACCCGGAAAGCAGGCCACACCTACAGAAGAGGTTCCAAAAATTTTTTGAAACCCACCACTGGTCCTTGGATATGATTATTCTACACTATCATGCTCATATTTATAAAACCCAGTGCCTCTGTGAAAGGTAAGGATGACTACTGCATTTATGGTGCAATCAGAACATTGAGTGTGTTGAAGTTGTTTTAACGCAAACCAAAGATGCCTTTTAAAAAACAAGTTTACATCATATTCTTATGCATGCCAGTGCTGTGTGTGAGGTAATTTAAGGTGGTTCTGACAAGTGTCGTTGGCATCTTCATATCCGGTCACATGGGTGGCAAGTCACTCCCGTTGGGTCACATGGGCGGCAAGCCACTCCCACAAAGGAGGCCACACCCACAGAGTAGGTTCGAACAATTTTTGAAACCCACCACTGGTTTGAGCTCACAATTCAACCCTGAGCAAATATTCTCTTCTATCAATAGTACCATCACAGCTAAGGCTTTTTAGTAGCAGGTAGTTCTCTATTTAACAGTATCTATTTTTCCCAGTCCAGGTGTGATTGAAAAGGAGAACAGACATCCCAAAAGAGAGTGGGGATCTTAATGTAACAATAGCAATAGCAATAGCAGTTAGACTTATATACCGCTTCATAGGGCTTTCAGCCCTCTCTAAGCGGTTTACAGAGTCAGCCTATCGCCCCCACAGTCTGGGTCCTCATTTCACCCACCTCGGAAGGATGGAAGGCTGAGTCAACCTTGAGCCGGTGAGATTAGAACCGCTGAACTGCAGATAACAGTCAGCTGAAGTGGCCTGCAGTACTGCACCCTAACCACTGCACCACCTCGGCTCTAATGTGCCCTTCCTTAGCTCAAACCTGGCTCAAATATCGGCTGACCATAAACTATGCTACAATGTGTTGTATTTCTATTTAAATCTTAATAATTATGTCTAGATATTTTTCTCTAGCAGATGAAAATTACACGCAAACCTTGACCCTCTAATGACTTATTTTTAGATATTATTTTTTCCATCATCGCCTTAGCTGTGCCTTTTAGTCCACTTTACCATTGTGAAGCCGCAGCAAACCTTAGGAGGCGAGACATAATTTGGCTGGGAAAGGGTTAAATCCGTCACCATGCAACCTTTTTTTTTTTAATAGTGAACTATAGGTGACATGTTGCCATGAGAACTACGTAACTAGCCAATTGCTTTTTGATACTCTCGGAGAATGTTGAAAGTGTGAAAACTGAGCTGGGCTGTTGATATAGACTTCCTTCTCTTCTCTTCTCAGTTAAAGAAGAAGTAATTCAGGGGTTGCGATGGTTTGTGCAGCTGGATAGTGGGTGGGACAAGAAACTCAGAAGGGACCCTCCCTAGTTTCTCAGGCTGTAAAGGTGATGGCAAAAGAAACTTTCAGACTTGCAAGATTCTGTTGATGTAGGTTTAAAATAAGGTAGAGTTAGCTTATCCGGTCACGTTTCCTGTCTGATCTACCTGATAATGGTGATGCTTTGGACCTTCTCACTACTCAGAGAAGATGATACATGCAACAAGACAGTGAACATTTTGCACATGTCCATTCAGCTTTAATTGGAAGGCACTTCCAAATGGCATAGCTTCTACTCCTTAATCCTTCCAGAGTAATGTGAAATGGCTGTGTTGATCGTCCTATTGATCTGAGAACCTGATAGGAACACAGTGAGCCAATCAGTTTTCTCCTTCTAGGTGAGACAATAGGTTTCTGCAAAAAAAAAAAAAAAACCCTTAAAATATATTCAATCCCTGTTCTGTCCATGTTGGGACAACAAAAGAGGTTCACCTCCATTTGCACTCTCCTCCTCCGTGTTTTCACTACTTCTTGTGTGGCCTGGTCTGACATACAAAACATCTGAGCATTTGTAATGGGCTCAGGAGACTGGGTACCCAGCCATAATCCCTTCTGTTTTGACAAACACCATTTGAAATTGTGAAATGGCAAAGGATCAAGTCCTCAATTTTGTAGTCAAAGGCTTTTCTCAACACCTCCACCATACTTCTTGGAGGTTTTGGCACAAGTGGGCGAGTGGGGGGTGAAAAGTTCCAAACACATTGTGTACTTTACAAGCTGCAGGAACTGGAAGTAATTGTAAAAACAATTAATTCTACACCACCACTGATTTTGCTGATTCTATTCAAATAACCCAAACCCACTTCTGGACAAAATCCTTGTCAAGTTCCCCCTTGTTGATCTCAGCCATCATTCCCCTGGTAGGACAGGTGAAGTTTAAGAGCCAGCAGAACAGACAATAATTCTCTCCAGTGGAAGACAAGGCCTTTGAGCTTCACCAGTACAGAAAATAAGATAATATTTTATACCTTTTTTTTTTTGCCATTTGAGTAGGATTGCAGTTGAGACAGAAATAAATTGTCTCAGCTGCTGAATTCCACAAGCAGCTTTTGAACTGGCACAGAATCCTCTGCGGAAGTGCCCTGAATATGTACCAGCTCCTTTAGTTCAGCCCACATTCTCGGATAAAGTTCCTACTAAATTCCTTCCTGCCCATCTTTAAAAAAAAAAAAAAGAAGAACTGTAATGGGGTTAATGCTCAATTGGACAGAATGCAGCTTTTTGACCTAAGACTACATTTCCCATAATTCTGAGACAGATTATAACCTCAGTCTATTTGGGGTGACCCAGATGAGATTGCCTGATTTACTCTGTTCTTAGTCCGTATCAGTTTCACAGATGCTCAGTTTGGCTAGTTTTGATCTGTATCTACGTGAACAAAAATGGGGAATGAAATATTTAAACAATCAAAATCTGATTGTTTTATTTGCTATTATAAATGTTCTTTATCCTAAATGATCCATTCTTCTATTTTAAAATATGCATGCTTTTTTGAGCCAAGTACAGTGCAAAATTTGAAGATGTGAAGAATCCATGAAGGAGTTTTCAGATCTGCAGTTCATATAAAGGTTTGCAATGACTAAATCCTCCGAGCATTGTTTATGCATCCTTTATGATCTCTGCCCATCCCAAAAGATCTAGCAGAATGGGCATGAAATGGATTTCCTTAATGGAGCAGAGTAACCTGGTAGAACCTTGGAAGTATGGCTGATCCATTTCATCTACCTCATGGAATAGTCTCCCACCGCCCCCAGATATTTGAACAGCCACAATTCTGTGGTCTTTCTGGAAAGCTGTTTAATATTGTACTGGTTTTTCTCCCAAGCACTGGAACCAGAATGTTAATGAAACCAGCATGTGTTATATTGGTAAGGAGTGTTTTTTTTTTAATGATGGCCTCAGCTTGGTTCTTCTCATTGATAATTGTGTATCAAGTTTTTATTTATTGTACATCATCCAGAATTTCGTTGGCTAGATGGACAGCCACATATATTTATTTAATATAGAGTAAATAAATTCCTGCTTAATGTCAATTATACAACTGCTAACTCCTTGAAAATTGTATTGGAAGCCAAGATCTTAATAGCGCTATGGCATCCTTCACAAAATATAAACTTCCATAGAATGAAAATGAACTTTGACCCATGTTAATTATTTGCTGGCAATATAATCAGGGCACTACTTTGAATTTACCAAGACTGAATTTTCACATCCTATCTTTGGTGCCAATTTCTAAAATTGCAATCAATCTAAATCCTTATTAGCCTTATTATTTGATCTTATGAATCTTCTAAGATTGAAAATTCCTTCTGCATTTGATGCAAGATTAGCTTAATATACAGCACAACTTGGAAATACATCACTATAAAAACTTAATCATCTTCCCACGTATTTCCTCAGCTTAGGGAGGAGGGCTTAGACAAATGTAGTAGCTGGAGGGAGGCAGTACGAATCTGAGCCAGGATTAAGGAGGGAGGGTGATATTAGAGAACTTAGAAGATGAGTTGAACTCTCAGCAGGTATGCCTTGTGGTTAGAAACAGTACTTAATTTATAAAAACTACATAAACTAACCTTGCAAGTGAAATCTTTAGATTAACTTTATTGTCACTTTGAATGTACACTAATCAGGATATATTAAAATAAAATTTTGTTGCATACAGCTCTCAAAGGGTCCCCACCTTTGACAATATTGGTCTTAATTGTGTCTCCTTCTTGCTATCACCCGTTCATTCTTTTCTAGTAAGTTATTTTATTCTGCTCACCCTACACTGACTTCATGTGCAATCCAATCCAATTGCCTTTCTTAGTCAAATCACACCCACAGTGAAAAGCTCCTTGTGACCATGTCAGCTTAAAAACAATGGCATGGTTTGTTGCTAGCTTGAAATGTAAAATTTAAGTGAAGATGGGCTTAATTACAAAGAAAACCAAATCAAATGCAGTAAATGCTGGCCATACCTTCAGGCAAGATGGTATCGCCCACTTTTCAGAATCATTCAACTATTATGACACTCCTTCTCCCCCACCCCACATGTTAGATGGGATTGTCATGGTTGGGAAGGTTGTTTGCCGTGTTTCCCCGAAAATAAGACAGGGTCTTATTTTCTTTTGACTCCGGAAATAAGCACTTGGCCTTATTTTCGGGGAGGTCTTATTATTTTTAAGGTGCAGGATGTGGCGAATGTGGTCACTTCATGGATGCCGCTGTGTTACAATATTTTTGGGGAGGGCTTATTTTCAGGGGAGGACTTATTTTAGCATATGTGCTTCAAAGCCCGATTGGCTAGGCGCAGTACTGGAAGAAGGAAGAATTGCCTACTATTCAAGAATGGACGCTAAAAGTAGTAAATTTAGCAGAGATGGCCAAAATCTCAGCATATTTGAAGGACCATTCAGATAAGAAATATAAGTTGGAATGGAGAAGATGGATTGATTACCTTCAAAATAAATATCGGACTAAGAAATTTCAATTAGCTTATGAATGAACAAGGAATGTTATAATTTATTTAAATTTAGTTTAATAAAAGGGGAGTTAAAGTACAAGGGGGAGGTAGGATGCTCTAGTTAGTTAGCTTATGTTAGTGGATGATTGTTAAATGTTTATACCCTGTATCTTGCTCTGGGAAGTTAGGGGGAGGGAGGGTTGGAGGGGGGAGGGAAGGGGAAGGGGAAATATTTGTAAAACTTATTAAAACTTTTCAATTTAAAAAAAAAAGCCCGATTGGCTTATTATCCGTGGAGGTCTTATTTTCGGGAAAACAGGGTACTATTTACCTATAGCAGTTCACCTATAATAGGTGGCAAGAAACATTCGGATTAAACTTCAATTTATTGATTGCTTCTGAAATACACACACACTCCAATACTCCAATCATTTGCCCTTCAGTTGCCTTTTGCAATGGAAGAGGAAAATCAACATCAAACCTCTTCTAACTTGCAGGCTCTGCATGAGCTTGTTGCAACGTGTGCATTTTCTGTTATATTAGTCACTGTGATTATGTGATAGATGAATTCCTACTGAGCAAGTTATTGTTACGTTGTTTTGAGGAGGGGGGTGCTGGAAGAACAAGTCCTGCTGAAATCTCTTTGTTAATCCAAATTATTTCAGATTCGCTCTTAAATTTATTCCAATTTTCTGTGCCTGCTACAGAACTGCAAGCTTCCTTTTGTTAAGATCTACTAACAAGGCAGTTTGATTAATTCCAGATAAACCAAGCTCCTTAAAATGGGAGTGTCTTTACCACTGTCATAGAACACATGATTAATGTATGAGTATCATTTCCTTTATTTCATCACATAGCATTCCAGATCAGGTAAGAACTGGCTGACCGTATTTTACTTTGATGGCAACTAGAGAAGGACCCACATTTCTAGTTGCTTTGGAAAAAGACATTTTCTGATGACTCCCAATCTTCTCCATCACCAGGTCCTGGTGGGCTATTAGCTTTACTAGCAGTGTTACTACGGTAGCTAAAGTTGCCTGAACAATTTGGATTGAGGGTCCAATATATCTGGAACCCTGGAAAGAAGGGTGAAGTTCAGGGGATTCCCAAGTACAGTTGTCCTGAAATGATGAGTTCTCCTCTCCCAAATAAAGAATAGGTAAAGGTTCCCCTTGCACATGGGTGCTGGTCGTTCCCAACTCTAGGGGGCAGTGCTCATCTCTGTTTCAAAGCCGAAGAGCCAGCGCTGTCCAAAGTCATCTCCGTGGTCATGTGGCTGGCATGGCTAAACGCCAAAGGCACATAGAACGCTGTTACCTTCCCATCAAAGGTGGCTCCTATGTTTCTACTTGCATTTTTACATGCTTTCGAACTGCTAGGTTGGCAGACGCTTGGGACAAGTAATGGGAGCTCACGGCATTATGCAGCACTAGGGATTTGAACTGCCAAACTACCGACCTTTCTGATCAACAAGCTCAGCATCTTAGCCACTGTCCCACCACATCCCCTCTAACCTTTAAAGTCTTAACCTTTAAGGTCTTATCTTTAATTAAAGAATAGATATGGGGAAATATGGTCAATGATTAGGGAAGAGTTGGAGGGTTCTTAGGGGGTATTTTATCCCTTGAAGTTTGTTAACATTACAGATGATGAAACACCATGAAGTTCTCACTTCTTTTCGTCCAAAAGGAAATTCCTATACTGTACTACAAAAAAAGATGCCAAGTAGGAACATTACCATCATTATAAATACAGAAGACCCTGCTGTGTAAAGCCCTCTAGGCAATTCCAAGAAAGAGGCAGGGGGATTGCACAATTTATCATCCTTCTGGAAGCACTTTTGAGTATCCAGAATATGCAAAGTGATTCTCACAGTACATCCATTTTTTGGTTTCATTAAGCATTCAAATTTCTTGATTCTTCCATTGTTCTGCATTGTTTCTAGGTTTATTTTCACCATTGTGAAGAAAAAAAACATTGTTTCATTGTGGTCTGTTTGATGCAAGATCCTTTTTAAAACCTGTTGAAAGTACTGGGTTAGAAGGAAGCAGGATGCTTAGAAAATAAATGACTTCTGAGAAGTAGCTTCTGCTAATGTAGTGTTTCTCAACCTTGGCGACTTTACTTCCTGTGGACTTCAACTCCCAGAATTCCCCAGCCAGCTGTAACACTCTGCTAATGGGAGCAAATACAGTATAACCAGTTTGTTTTGCTCCATGCTAATTAAAGAGGAATGTCTGGTCCTTCATCCCTTTGGGACAAAGTTATGTTTCCACCTTAGAAGACATCCTCTCTATACATGCTCAGAAGCCTTCCCTCCAACTCCCCCCCCTCCCCGTAGTATTTTACTTCTCTCCATTACATATTCATGAAGCTTGAGATAATAGCAGATGTCTTGTTTTTCCCCTTACAAAGAGCTTTAAAAGCCTCCTGGGATGCGCAGGGAACTAAATTTAGAACTGCAAGTATCATCTAGAGAGAGAGGCACATCCTGATCATTTTTCTCCCACTTCCCCTAGCAGGACAAGGCTCTTCAGATAAGAGTACAACTGTTCCTACCCTAAATAGTGAAGCTCTGAGTAAGATTGCTCTCTCGTGCACGTGCTCTCTCTCTCTCTCAGGTAATGAGTAATAATTAGAGAGACCTCAGGGATATAGCTAATTATTGGTGGTAATTTATTAAGTTTTCATTAAACAAATGTCGTGATGAGCCAATCTTCTGCCCCAAGAGCCAAGGAGCTCTTTTGTTCCTCAATTATTGGTTTAGTGACAGACTATTCCAAAAAGAGAGAGAGAGGGAAATGATTGTTACTCTTGAAACCTACATCCTAATTCCAGTCTGGAGAGAGAAAATGATGCAGACAAGAAAAAACAATAGAATCCCACAAAATCTGCTCATTTTTACTTCTGCCTATCAATTATCCGCATACGATCTTGCATACAATTGCAGAGTGAAGCTTTTTTTTAAAAAAAAACCAGGTTCAAAATAAGGAAGCGTAATTTCTTCAGAGCTAATTATGTCTGCTTTTCAAAATGACATTTCCTTTGTTCCACATTCCAGTTATTACCAAACTTCTCAGAGGAATATAATTAAGACATTTTCTGAAAAGAAAAGTATAGTATATGCTTGCGAAATCTTGGAACACTCAGGATGGGGCGAGGGAATAAACTCCTCTTATACCAACGAAATGTATTTTCAAATATATGGGCAAAGAATCAAGCTGCAAACTTCTAAAGAAGCAGAGGTACATCATGTCGGTAACATTGACTTCCTTCAAGATATCCTTAGGGAAGGAAATCTGGACTTTGAAGAAATGTATAAAATAAGGCCGACCAAAGGAGACACGTTGCAAAAATGGGGAGGAATACTGGAGTTCTATGCACAAAAAATGTACAAAGGTTTATTTTTTTTCTTCATATTTTTCATTCTCTGTAGGAAAGAAACCCGATGCACGTGTATTTACTAACTGAAATAGTTGAAGCAGCATTAAAAGTGAATACAGCATTAGTGTCTGTACCACTGAATGTACATTAAGTTTGGGAGTGGTGATCAGAGTAGCCATATTCCCCACCTCAAAAAAATGAAACAAAGATTTTTAAAACCTGTAAAAAAGATTCAGATGTTTATCTCACAATATATCAAACACAAAAGATTCCCATTCCAGCTGTTAAGGCATCAGCATTGTGAAAACTAGCACCAAAGGCTTTGTTGGAACTGTGTATAGGTAGTTGACTTACAACCATAACTGAGCCCAAAATTTCTGTTGTTAAATGAAACAATTTGTTAAGTGAATTGTGCCCAATTTTACGACTAGAGTTAAGTGAATCACAGGTGTTAATAACGCAGTTGTTAAGTGAATCTGGCTTCCCCATTGAGTTTGCTTGGAAGGAGGTCACAAAACATGTGACCCTGGGACACTGTAACCGTCATGAGTCAGCTTCCCAGCGTCCAAAATTTGATCACATGACCATGGGGATATTGCAACGGTTGTGTGAAAAATGGTCATGGGGCACTTTTTTCAGTGCCATTGTAAGTCAGAATGGTCAATAAATGAACTGTTCTAAGTTGAGGACTAGCTCTATGTGATGCTGTTCATGTTGTGGCTACCAGGGGACAGCGAAGCTGGCAGCAGAGTCGGACGACAAGGAGGTAAACCCAGTCCTGGAGGTTGAGGAAGGCTTGGATGAGGGCTCTGTGTCAGAGGCAGAGACGGGGACGAGGCCTTCTGGCAGTGATCAGGTACCTATGGAGCTAGACAGCAGTGAGGCAGAGGAACAGCTGGAGCCTGTTCCCAGTGTTGCAAAGAGAACTCCTCAGAAATCAGGGTAGACCTGGGAGTAAAGTGCCAGGTGGAATGTGATTGGCCCCTCCCATAGGAAATAAGAGAGGAGCGAAAGGGGAGTGGGCTTTTGCGGGAAACAATTTGTTTGTTAAGATTCATTTCAGGAGTGTGAAAATCTATCCGTGAATCTCAAGAGACTCTGTGCCCAGTCTTTCCTTGCACAGCACCTCATTTGGAAAATATTTACAGGGCAGGTTTCCAAGCTAGATAAGGTCTGTGATCACAAATATTCCTTTGAAAGACTGTTTGCCAGGCCTTGCTGAATGCGAATGAGAAGAATTCACATTCGTTTAATAAAAGGGGGTTTGTCAGAACCAGAACTCTGCCTCGTGCTTTTTGGGGAAGCCTGGGTCAGAACAGGTTTTTTTCCCCCCCTTATATTGGCAAGGATTAACTAACTTAAGACTCACTAAAGCCGAAACCAAAAAGAAAGTGCCCATTACATCAACAAGATCTTTCCGCATGAAAACAGGGTCAGTTTATTGATCCGCTGATGAGCACCAAGATGGCATGCAGCTTTAAACTGTATGGTTTATTTGATAAACTTGGCAGGTTGTTTCTAAGCAGACCAGTAGGACTTCGCCTTACGCCTGTTTGAAAATGGGATTGTTGATGGAACTGGTGAGTCTGATTATTGTGGTACTTTATCAGGCTCACCTGATACTTCCTCCTTCCCAGCTTCTTTGTTTGTCGCTCCAGGTTCCTTCCCTTCTTCATCTTCTTGGCCTTTCACTTCTTTTCTTGCTTTGTATCCTCGGAAAATGGACTGGATTTTCACAGCAGCTTGTTCTTCCGATAAGGTCCCTTGAATATCCACCACTTCTTGGTCTTCTACCTTCTTTACAATTTAAAAGAAAATCAAGGTTACATTTCTCACCTTTGCATTTTGCCCACCGGGTTTCAAAAAGGGGTGTACAGAGGGAGGGAAGGAAGGAAGGAAGAAGAAAAATGAAACTACAATAAATGAAAATCAAATCTTTAGAAGACTGATGCTGAAGTTAGGTGGAGAGTAAAATGCATCTTGCTTTTGTTCGGTTTAAAATATATATTCCCACCCACTCCCTCCCCCCAAAATCTGTAGGGCTATTTTGAATATTAAACTCTGTAAATACCACTTGGGCAACTTTTGCTCAGTTTTCAAAGAAAGTTTTGGCTGGTACAAATGTCCAAATTAATACTTAGATAACACCAATCATTAATGCTTAGATGAGACCAATCCACCACAAATTTATCCTATTTGGAAAAAGAAAAATACCAACATAAAGGTTCTTAGCGTGTACTGGTCAAATTAAGAGGTATCTGGTTTGTCCAGTCACCGTTATGGAAGCTCCCTGCTGGGGAGTAATGAGCTTCATTACTCATCTGGGTGGCCTCCAAAATCTATTAGTGTTGTTTGGGGTGAAAAAAAGGGAAGAGGGAGCATTATTTACACTGCCTGCACTGGTACATCAAGAATAATATAAGTAATAAAAGATAATATAAACCTTACAGCTAAATAAAAGTACAAGCTGCAGTTTCATGCTATCTATATCTTTAGTTTTATTTATACAGAATGGATGCAAAGGGTAAAACAGACAAAGTTAAAATAGTTTTAAGTTGTAATAACTTCGCTGGGTAAATTTAGCAGTGTTTAAGGCTGCTAAAATACGTACAAGAGTTTGCAATGTGTCTTGATGGTTAAAACTGGTGGGATTTAAGAAACAATTTAAACTGTGCTCTGAGTGGGCACCTCTATTCTTTGTTCATACATATCTTCACTGAAAATTCATAAAAAAGGTGTTGCATTTTTAGCTATATTTTTTCTTTATTAAATCTAAGTCTAGAATATGAGTAACATAGAAGAGGCAATTTAAGTCTTCAGGGAATATGTGGGCATTTCTTTATGCCAAACAGTTTTGGACATAAGAGTATTTACTAATTTCAGTGAGATAAATTCTTTCAATTGTTTAACTTCAAATGGAAAAATTGCTAATGGGCCTTCATCAATTTGACCCTTGTTGGATCCCATATAAAATTAATATATTGGTCCCTATGATAGTGGAGAACCACCCTGACATTTTTAGGCACACCGAAGTCAGCAACTATTATCTACAACGAAGGCTAGTTTAGAAAAGGTATGCAATTAATCTCTGGGAAAATTACTTACTGGTTTTTCAATAGTTTCTTCTTTCTCTTCCTTTTTAACTCCATCTCCTGGTGGTGCAAGTTCCTGAAAAAGCAATAGGGTATTATTGATGCATGAAACCCTATTGGTACAGAGTCTCAGAGGCCCTGAGTCTCTCGGTAATAGGGCGGCATACAAATTGAATAAACTACAACTAACTAATCCCCCCCCCCCCCCCCCCCGAATTTTGATGCAAGCAATTGAAGTGGTAACTGAGCACTGGTGACAAAATTGCTAAATGTATGCCAAGCTCTTGTTAGGCTCCATACAGAATCCATTGAAATGATTATTTAAAATAGAGATGTCAGATTCGATTTCATTGAGGGCCGTATCAGGGTTGTGTTTGACCTCGCAGGGGCTGGAGAAGGCGTGGCCAGCTCGACGTCACTTGTGTCATCGGGGAACCTGTGGTGGCCCAAGTACTCTGCCATAGAAAACGGGCTCCCAAGCTCCGTTTTCAGCTGCGACAACCTCCTGCAACCCTCTGCCAGTGAAAACGGAGCTTGGGAGGGACGCATGTGGCCCTTATGAGCTCCGTTTTCGCTGGCAGAGGCACTGCGGGCCAGTCCTTCGCTGTTTCCAGAGTGGCCTCGCGGACCAGATCTAAGCACCGCACAGGCTGGATTCAGCCGCCTGGCCTTGAGTTTGACACCCTGGATATAAAATGATGTTGTAGTAAGCCTTTTCATAAGGAAATAAGTGGTGTCAGTCTTTTTTATGGGTATACTTATGCATGACGGGATATTTTAATGCTAGAGCAGTCACAGGATAAAGCGAGTGAATTTGAATTTCAATAATACGGGAAATTTTAGATTCCCACTCATCATTTTTCTAAATAAAGCTTTTCACAAATCTTTGCTGTATAAATTAATTATTGTAAGATGTCCAGAATTGCATCTCAGCGAGATGAGCAGCAAATAAACTTAATAAATAAATAATCCACATTCCTTTGAAAATAGGCCAATGATCCAAATTAACCTCATGCTTATTATTTTTAATCCGGATTTTAATCTCCTATATTTTCTTTAGTTTCATTCAAAGGCCTGAATGCGGGAGTCATTCACTATGTAACAGGGGTCTCCAAACTTTGGCAACTTTTAAGCCTGGAGGACTTCAACTCCCAGAATTCTGAGAGTTGAAGTCCGCCAGCTTAAAGTTGCCAAGGGTGGAGACTCCTGTTATATAATAACACTTACATTGAAAGCACGGTTATTGTAGAATCGATCCTCTAGTTTTGCTCCCCATTCAGTTGGATCATATCCGGTTTCTGAAAAGACATGACTTTTTTTGAAAAAAATAATGACGTCTCTTAAAAAAAAAACTTCCTGGTCAAATAGTGCTTAATTAAATTGAGAATTATGATGACCCTGGCATTCCTTTAAGAACAGTCAAGATTTCTTAATTGAAAAAAGGTAAACATGCACATGTAACTCAACAGCTTTTCAATTATGTGTAATACAGAGGAAAAAAAAATCAGGGCCTAGGACAGGGATGGCTAACCTTTTTGCCATCATGTGCCAAAAGCGGGAGGAGTGTGGGGTTGCATGTCCACACCCATAATTTGATGCGTGCCCGTGCATGTGCACGTAACTTCCTGCACATGCGCGCGAGACACCCCGCCCCCGCCTTCCCCCTGCTTTTGGCACCTGATGGCATGGTGGACCAGTTTTTCGCCCTCCTCAGACTCCAGAGACTTTCTAGGAGCCTGGGGAGGGCAAAAACGGCTCATTTTCAGACTTCCGTTTTGCACATTGGGCAAAAAATGGCCCACGTTTGTTCCCAAACTTCTGGTTTGTGCGTTGGGCAGTTTTTCACCCTACAGAGGCTTCTCTGAAGCCTCTAGAGAGTGAAAAATGTCCAAAAATCAAGGCATGCGTGCTGGAGCTGACAGGGCAATGCCTTGCGTGCCCTCAGAAATGGCTCTGCTTGCCACCTGTAGCACACATGGCATAGGTTCACCATCATGGGTCTAGGACAACTGGCCCTGGCTATTTCTCTGTGGCCAACTCATCACATGACAATTTAAATCAGGGAAATGCAAGCGAGGGACAAGTGGATTTCTGGGACTCCACGCTCTGGCTCACCTCAGCCCCAAAGACTTAAGCAAACCTAAAGCAAGACAAGGCCTGCTGAAATTCACTTTTCCCGCTATTGAGTTATGCCATGTTGAATAGTCTCACAGCGAGTCAGCTCGGGTGAGTTGGCTGTGGCAAAATGACTGTGGCAAGTCAGCCAGGATAAGTTGGCCATGGAAAGTTGTCTCATTCCAAGGAAAACAGGTGTAACACTCTTTATATGCAGGATAATAGGTCAAAATTAAAACACATACATCCTCCCCAAAATTATATATATGATAGGATGCTTCAACAAATGATATGCATATATAGTAAAAAAGGTAACTCAAACCTACCAATCTGAGCATAACACAACGAAGGTATTGAGAATAGGCCCATTCAGAACCTACATAGTGGCTAAACTTGTCAACCCTTGTCAGCCCTTCATCAGTTTAACAGAGAATCTGGATAGCAAAAAACATTCCTGAGAAAGAAAAATGCCACATGATGGATACCTAAATGAGTAAACGATGGTTTCTTGCAAACCAGATGAAGCCCCAGAATGCAAATGTATGTTAAAAAGCTTGACTATAGTCAATTGAAACTTACTTTCTCTTTCAATAAGGAGAGATTCAAAATACTTGGCTGCAAAACTTGGTATATCATCAGGCTGGTTTCTTAAGACTTCCCTGGCGAGCCCTTCAAGCAGATTGGCAAACCCTGGAGGAATGCGTTGAGTGGTGTTTGAGAACGGAATAGCCATTGTTTCTGAAAAAGTTTCTTTTATACCTAGAGTTCGGTTTACAAGAACAATCAGTGAGACTTACGATCTAAGTAAGATATTACATGTTGGATAAAAAAATAAGGTAAAGGTTCCCCCTGACCAGTTGTATCTGAGTCGGGGTGGGGGGGGGTCATCTCTGTTTCTTAGCTCAGGGAGCCAGCATTGTCCAAAGATGTTACCCTGTTTCCCTGAAAATAAAACATCCCTGGATAATAAGCCCAATCGGGCTTTTGAGTGCATTCGCTAAAATAAGCCCTCCCCCGAAAATATTGCAACACAGCAGCAGCCATGAGGTAACCATGCTTGCCACCTCCTGCACCTCAATAGCAATAGCAATAGCAGTTAGACTTACATACCGCTTCATAGGGCTTTCAGCCCTCTCTAAGCAGTTTACAGAGTCAGCATATTGCCCCCAACAATCCGGGTCCTCATTTTACCCATCTCGGAAGGATGGAAGGCTGAGTCAACCTTGAGCTGGTGAGATTTGAACAGCCGATCTGCAGAACTGCAGTCAGCTGAAGTAGCCTGCAGTGCTGCACTCTAACCACCTCCCCAAAAATAAAGCCAAGCGCCTATTTTGGGGATCAAAAGAAAATAAGACCCTATCTTATTTTGGGAGAAACACGGTATATATGGGCCCAATCCACCTGACAATCTGGTGTTGTGTCAAAAGTATGAGGAGGAAGGACTATTATGTATTTTTGCCACCTTGAGTTACTAAAGGCAGAATAAAAAATTAATAAGTAAATCTGAATGTCAAGCTCACACTATTTAATCTTATTTTTAAATTAATACATAGTATCTGATTGTAACAACACTTCAAACAAGGAATTGCTTTGTTCTGAACCAGACTACTAGTCTGCTTATCTCAGTATCACCCAATCCAATTTGAAACAGATTATTAAATTGAGGAATATAGAGAATTAAGTTTTTTTTTAAATTTACTCTCACATAGACATAAAAATGTCTGTTTGCTATTGTTCAAGCTTAGGTTTTACAGAAGGGGTGTCCATCCAACCTTGGCGACGTGAAGACTTGTGAATTTCAACTCCCAGAATTCCCCAGTTAGAACGGGGATGGCTGGCTGGGAAATTCTGGGAGTTGAAATCCACAGGTATTCAAGTCACCAAGATGGGATATTCCTACTTTAGAGTATTTTACTTTGCCCTTCTTAGCAACATTTACTATTGAATAGACTCATCAGATTTTCCGTGAAAAACGTGGCACAAAGCAGGGTTACCAAATGGAAGCCTGCTTAAGACACAGAAGAAGCCCTCACCCAGCATTCCCAGCCATGCTTGCTGGGAACAATGGGGATTGTATTCCTGTACCTCTAAAAGTTGGGGAAGGGAGCAATAATGGAATCCTCTTCCTGGTGGGATGAAATACAGCTAGCCTTCGACTTACGAACACAATTAAGCCCAATAGTTCTGCTGGTAAGTGAGACATTTGTCAAGTGAGTTTCACCCCCATTTTACCACCTTTCTTGCCACTGTTGTTAAGTGAATCACTGCAGTTGTTAAATGACTAATATCATTGTTAAATAAATCTGGCTTCCCCATCGACTTTGCTTGTCAGGTCACAAAAAGGGACCACATGACCCCAGGACACTGTGACCGTCATAAATATGAGACAGTTGCTAAGAATCTGAATTTTGATCACTGTGACCATGGGAATGCTACAAAGGTTGTAAGTGAGAAATGGCCATAAGTCACTTTCGTCCGTGCAGTTGTAACTTTGAACGGTCACTAAACGAACTGCCTGTACTCTGGCAGGGACTACCTGTACTCTGCCCATGCTCAAAGGCGCTCTTATTCTGAGGCAGCCAGGTTCCTGGCCTGCCTGCGCCTCTTCCCTCCCAGGCTGGAGCTATCAATACGGAGGGAGGCGCTCAGCGCCTCCACGCCGCCACCCCGTCCTTTTCAGCTCCCCGACCCGCCAGGAGGATCATTCCCAGGCCTCCTTTTACCCTTCTACTCCTTTGCCCGCAAGGACAGAGACCAGCGTCCTTCCCGTTGCTTAGCAACTCCAATTAAGACGGCAAGCGGGGCGGGTCAAAGGAGCGGAAAATCGTGCGGTTGGCTTCTCTGGTCTGCCGACCCCGTTTGTTGATTGGATGAAGTTTCCGCCCTTCAACGACCAAACCTTTTCCTCTCCTCCTCCTCCCTCTTGAAGCCCGCCCCCAACTAAAATCTCGTCCCGCCCCGATGCCTCAGCGTGGTTGGTTTCTCCTAGGTCGGCCCACTCCGCCTGCCGATTGGCTGCGAGCTCCGTCCTTCAGCCACCAAACCTTTCCCCGCCCGCTTCCCCCCCCTTGAGCCCGGCCCCATTTAAAATTCGGTCGTCCCCCCCAGGTGCCTCACCGCGTTCTCGGTTGTTTTTCTGGGCGCCGGTGAAGGAGGCGGTGGCGCGGCCGAGGTTTTAAAGTCCAAGCGGGGAGCCTGCGCTCCTAGTGCGTCTTCTCAGGGCCCATGGAGTGGGGACTCTGCGGGCTGGGCGGGCCTGAGGCCGCGCTTTAGACGGGCCCCGGGGCGGTGACGTCACAGAGGGGGCCGCGGTGACGTCACACACCGGGCCTCTTGGCAACCTGGCGGGGGTCTCATGGCAGGTGGGGGGGGGGGCTCCGCCCGGGTTACGCCGGTGGGGAAGCTCTTCCACCCCCACCCTCCCGAGGCTTTGCAGATGGGGTGGGCTGTGAGGTCGGTTATGGGCGCCGAGGGCCCCGCACTATGGACTTTGTAGTACTTGCGATGTGGTTTTTGTAGTACTGTTGTTGCACTTGGCCAACTTGCATGGGTTTTTTGGGTTTGTATTTTGCAATTGGCCCTTTTCAAAATGGGTGGCTCATGATTTGCCCCTGCCTAAGCTTTAACCTTCAGGAAAAGCCTCCCTTTTAGAAGCCAGGAGTGGCAAAAGGGCTTATTCAGATGCCTTGTAAATAACAAGCTTCGTTTTCAGTGTTCTCAAGCCTCCCAGGAACAAAGAGAGAGAGAGAGCCAGTATTGAGGCTCAGTGATGGGAAGTGTTGAAAATGTATCTTACATATATCCATTCTGACATTTTTCTTTGCAAATGTCCCTTTTGCTTTTATCCAGAGTACAGCGCTCCTTTCAATCTTAGCTGGAATACAGATACCGATTAAGAGAATTGGAAGGGACCTTGTAAGATCATCTAGTCCAGTGGTCTCCAACCTTGGCAACTTTAAGACTTGTGGACTTCAACTCCCAGAGTTCCTCAGCCAGCAAAGCTGAAGTCCACAGGTCTTAAAAGTTGCCAAGGTTGGAGACCATTGATCTAGTCCAACACCCCACCCCACCCCCAAGCAGGAGATCCTATTACACTGTGCTCCCATGTTTTAATTCTTAGGCCGTAACTAGACAGATGACTTTTCCCTACCCAATCAAAAACTTTTTATGTATGCAAACTATAAAAAGGGAAGGTGCGATTTCTCCCCTTTGTTCTCTCTCTTGTGAAATCAATAAGAGAACCCTTTTCATTTGAAATGTTTCAAATGAATCCTAAATCAATGTTTCTGGAGGGAGGGGCACCAGGTTGCTGAAGGGGATATTAGAGCAGATATTAGAATGCAGACACAAGGCTGGATTTACCCATCAAGGCCCTACAGCATATCTTCGAACAGAGGTTCCCAACAGGGGTGAGATGATATTCCAGGGGATCTGAAAACGTGGGTTTAGAAGTTTCAAAATTATAGTGTGTATGCATAATTATATGCACATAATTATTTACTTTTGTAAGTGGTGCGAAAATATATCAGAAGTGTTCTGGAGGTGTGGGGTAGAGAAAAGGTTAGGAACCCCTGTCCTAGAATGTTGTAGGAAGCTCTCTGTCATTTCCATATTAAGCTGCTGGGCAGATTTAGCCACTTGGGGCTTATTCCAAAATAATTTATTTTTTATAATAATTTTTTTTGTATAGAAAATTAAAATACAAACTCCAAAGGAAAAAGTGGGGTTTTTTTCTCCGGCGTTTGTATTTTATTTTTTGAATAGTTCAAAGAACACACGATTTGTTATTACCGTATATACTCGAGTATAGGCTGACCCGAATATAAGCCGAGGCACCTAATTTTACCACAAAAAAACTGGAAAAGTTATTGACTCGAGTATAAGCCTAGGGTGGGAAATGCAGCAGCTACCGGTAAATTTCAAAAATAAAAATAGATACCAATAATGTTTTTGAATATTTATTTCAAAGAAAAACAGTAAACTAGCGGTGTATTCAATGAAATACTTCACTCACCTCATGATGCTGATGTCCCGCTGTGATGATGATGTCCCGTGCAGCCGCGGGAGCGATGTCCCGCCTCCTATGACACACGGCACAGTGATTCCTATCATTGGATCACTGTACCAGAGGAGGTGGGACATCGCTATGTGGCTGCTTGCCATAACAAGGAGGAGGTGGGACATCGTTGCAGAGCGGCAGGAGGGGGAGGAAGGGGAATCGTAAGACAGCCCTGCATTACATTAGAACGTGAGGAGGGGGGATGGTGCTGTGCGCGCTGCGTGGCAAACTGACACAGAGGGAGGGGAAACTCACAGGGGCACTGGGCCATTCACGAGTGTCACCCAGCGGCATGGCCCCGCCCCTTTTTCTCCTCCATTTCGGGCAAATTTTTCACTGACTCGAGTATAAGCCGAGGCGGCTTTTTTCAGCCCAAAAAGTGGGCTGAAAAACTAGGCTTATACTCGAGTATATACAGTATCTATGAACCCAATGTATCACCAAAATTTCCATTGCTAAGTATGTCATTATGTATAAACCCAACACTGCAGATAATAGTGTATTGTCATGGCCAAAAATGTGTGCTCTTTCTCACCATCCTAAGCATCTGCTATGGCTTTTGCCAAGGGTGTGTTTTCTGTCTCTCAATCTATCCAGCACTCCTGGGATGTCCTGGTGATTCCCACATGAGTTTGCACACATGTCCTTCCTTGAAATGCTTAGCTGACCTTTCAGAATACTATACAAGCCATTCTTTCAGAGTAAAGAGGATAACGTTTCATAGAGGGATGTCAGGGTGAAGTTGCAAAGAAGAAATGGGGCAGGAAGCAAAAGGTGGCTAGTTTACACACAAAAGCATTATGTGGATTGTATCCAGGCTTAGTGAATAAGCTAGATTTTTTTTTAAAAAAAAAAACCCTTTTAATTGGGGAACCCAGCCCCTCAATGTACTAAGCCCAAATTGTGGCTTTGCAGAGTTACAAGTGCCAATAATGTAACAAGTGAGATAGATTTGAATCAAAAAGAATTTCTCAGGAGGTACTAGGAAACAGTCAACTGCTTTGCTAGCCTTACAGCCTCCCCCCCCCCCCTTTCAGAGGTTACTTTCTCCCTACCACCCCTACGTTACTTCCTGGCTTGGATCAGCCCAGTGTGAGGTCACAAGGAGATTACTGTCTTTAAAATACAGACTCCGGATATTCTCTGCTCCCCGAATTGCATGCTCTGACTTTGTGACTTCATGTTGTCAAAATAGACGATGGAGACTTCCTTGCTATTTACGTTGCTCTTGACTTGCACAGCAGGTGAGTGAGAAAAGACAGTTTCTGCCGCTACTTGTGAATGGGCACTACTGGCCAGGCAAGTGCAATCTGGAGGAAACTCTCTGTTGAAAATACAATAGCAGCATTTAGCTGGTAGGAATTTGCTTCCCTTCCTTGATGCTAAGCTTCCATCAGATGCTTTTTGTTTGTATCTTGTACAGGATGAGCTTCCTTGAGCAAAATCCTGAACAAAGTTTGTTTAAGCGTTTGGTGAGGATAAGTCAGATAATTAGCTCATCTCAGTGGAGGAATAACTTTAAACATATTTACAAAGAAAGTCCCTTGAGTTCAGTGCCCCAACAGAATTTACTCCTGGGTGTATTCAGAATTGCATCTTTTTTCAGAGTTTTGTTAACAGTTTGTTGCCCCTTTGATAAAGGGTTTATTATATTTTCTTGCAATTTTCTCAGACTTTTCCAATTTTTATGTTGTATCCTGAAAAGCAGCATGCAGTTTTTCCTAATACACAACAGTAAACGGAAACACTACTTGTTTGGCATCCTGCCTTAGCCCAGCGACTGTTTCTTATATTGCATATCCGATGGCCTATATTCTGTAGCATCTGCAAATATAGGAGAGTATGAAACAAACGAGGCTGTAACTCAGTTAAATGCTAAAGTGATTCTTGCTAACAGAGATTCAAATGATGGGAGAAAGATATTGGCTGTTGAAGCCTTAATTTAAATGTTTACCCTCCAATATTTATCAATCTATATTTCTAATAACACTCTTAAAATGTACTGTATTTTTCAAAGTATAAAACACCTTTTTCCTTCAAAAAGGAGGCTGAAATACAGCATTTTTTTTGCCTCACGAAACCCCATCCCCTTCACCAAAATGGCCGTGCATAGCCTTTAGGAGCCTTGAAGAGTGCTCTTGAGGGCTGGGGAGGGCAGAAATGAGCAAAAAATGGGCTGTTTTTTGCTCAATTTTGCCCAACCCTCAGGAGCACTCTATAAATCTCCTAAAGGCTATGCATGTCCTTTTTTTTTTTTGACAAAAAAGGGCCGTTTTTTTTGCTCGTTTTGGGGGGGGGGCACCCCCCAGGAGCATTCTACAAGCCTCCTAAAGGCTATTCATGTCCTTTTTGTTTTGTTTTTTTTGAAAGGCTCAAGTTTTGGGAGGTCTGCAAAGTGCAAAAACTTTTTTAAAAAATTTGCCTCTTCAAAATCTTGGTGCGTCTTATACTCCGGTGCTTCTTATACTCCGAAAAATATGGCAGCTAAGGTAGTCTCAAATAAAATATAAGGGGGCCGATTCTTTTCTCTCAGTCATTCAATGTTAGGGATATGATGCTATATATGTGTGTCTATTGGTGACTTTTAAGTAAATAAGTATAGGGTTGCCATAGCTGTAAGGGAAGGAGGATTTTTTAAAAAGTCTTTTTTTATGGCTTTGCTCATACAATATGCTGAACCAAGTTATTTAAAGGCTTAACAGCTGGGTTTGTGCAAGATGCTAGACTAGACTAAATGAGGAGACTGTCTTGTCGAGAAGGAAGAGAGGAAGGACAGTGAGCAGCAGCTTTGAGCTTTGCTCTCTATAGGAATTGTCTTCACATGTTAGTTAATTGATCAATCACATTAAATCAGACGTAAAGTGATATTTGGACATTAAGTGTGAAACCTACTGGGTCAGGCTGGACAGCCTCTTAGAGCCCCTTTACTTCTATATTAACAGCCACATAGACAGAGTTGGAACTTGCAATAGAAACAGGAAGCCTGTGCCTAACCACAAAATATCCCTATGTCAAAAAGCCTATGTCGAAAGTCCAAGGTTCAATTAAAGTTCGTTAATGACACGTACTCCATAAACAAAAGAAGAAGTAAGACCCCATCTCCTTATAAGGCTTTCTCCTCGAGGTAACCACTAAGAAATGTGTTAAGTATTTCCATGTTGCAATGCTTTTGAGAATGTATAAGAACGTGTGCTTCGATAATTAAGGTTGTTCAGAACTTGCAATGCTAAGCCATGGGCTAGCTTTCTGAACCTGGCTGCCAAATAAACTTTTCCTGTATCCTGAGAAGTCTAAAGCCTGTCATTTTCTGCAACATTAAGCTGTATTTGCTTAGGCACACAGGAAGTGTATTTGATTAAGCTGGGTTCAGCATATTGAATGAAGACAACAATGCACTATTTAAATCCATACAAGCAATGGCAAGAAGGCAAAGTGTGCTCTGTTTTTCTCCTACAGTGGGGAGGGAATCAGGGATGGACTATAGACTCGGTCCCCTCCCTAGTCACAAAGTCACATTTGACCGAAGTGGTCTCTTTTCAGAGAATTGGGCTGAAAAATAATGTTCACACATAAAGATACAGACACATATACTATGTCATACTTTCCTAAAAACTAGTGCTATAAAAGTGGAATTCCAAAGATCCTACCAGATAGGGAAATGGGAGATTGTATGAATGCATGGTGGGGAGAGCAACAAAAAAATGGTTTCAGTCGAAAAAAAAAAAAAGGAAAAACATGATCACGTGAAAGAGAGCAGCAATGAAAGTAGTTGCGTAACCTTCAAAGGTTTTTTTAATGCGTCTGAGATGTATGCTTTCTTTCTCAGTAATATGCTTCCTTGATAATCTCTAGTGAATTGCGAGCGATTTTTTTTTGCTGTTCAGAAATGTCTTCGGAATTGAATGGTTGTACCCCAGCACAGGCATTTCTGGAGTCTTTTTGAGAAGCTGAAACTGTAAACTGGATTGTTGTGCCTTTTTGTCTGCCTCAGGTGCCAAGTTCTACTTTGCTTCCTATTATGCTGACCACATGGTACTCCAGAAGGAACCATCTCGTGCAATCATATGGGGCTTTGGAGAGCCTGGTTCTAAGGTGATGCTGACACTCTTCCAGAATCATAGTGTTGCGACCAAAACGGTACAGATTGAAGGTAATCCATAATAATAGCAATGTGTCCATGGCTTCCTTGTCCTAATGCCCATGCATAGAATATAAATAGAAGTGATCTTGGAGATCTTCTAGTCCAACCCCCTGCCTGGTGGTAAGAGACCCTACACCATTCTGGACAAATGGCTATCCAGTCTCTTCTTAAAAATCTCCAGTGATGGAACACCCACAACTTCCAGGTAAGCTATTCCACTGATTAATTGTTCTCACTGCCAGGAAGTTTCTCCTTAGTTCTCAGTTGGATCTCTTTAATGAGCCTAAGTCTATTCTTGTCCTTCCCTCAGGTGCTTTGGAGAATAGGTTAATCCCCTCTTTTCTGTGCCCCTCAAGTCCCGGAAGACTGCTATCATGGCACCCCTAGTTCTTATTTTCATTAGGCTAGACATGCCTAGTTCCCTTAGTTGGCAATGTTAGTTGCCAAAATGAGACTTCCATCTAGGATCATTCCATTCCTGTATGGGGTGGCTGTATATTTCCTTCTTACATTTCAGGCCATCAAGTTTAACTGCTGCTCTGTGCAGGGATCCAAATAAAGCTATGATTGTGGCACCTGGGTGAAGAGAACTGCTCTACCAAAGGTTTAGCAGGCTGTCGGGGAGAAGAAATATGGCAACAAATCACCAGTTTCTTACAAGAAAGTTAAACTTTGGTTATAACACAATAAAGAAACTGTCAAGAGGTTTAGTCATTTTAGAAAGATATTGATCTGTAATGTTTAGTTTGCACTGCTCAAAACCACAAGAGGCTAGTGTGGGAGTACCTTTTGACCCATCACTTTCTGTTCTGACCCCCTCCTCCGTCCAGTAACGAATGCCGAGACAAGCTTAATTGGAATGTACTTTATTAGCATGAAATCAAAACCTCGGTGGCTGAAAGCCAAGCATAACAAACAGATAAGGACCTTGGCAGCAACTCAGACAAGCCTTGGCAGCAATCCAGCCTGCCAAGCTAGTTACAAAAGTTCTCCAACTTTTAGTCAATGCGTTGACTTCTGCAAGAGGGGTGTGTGCACAAGCAGTCTTTTTATAGTCTGGAGAGGAACCTAATGACCACCAGCTGAGTGCAATTACCCCCTGTACTTGCGCAACTGTTCCTGACGCCTATTAGCTCTTCGGTGCCGGGCATCCAGGAACAATTCACTACTGACGTCCGGATCACTCTCCCTTGTCTCCTCCCCACTGGTCCAAGGCTCAGGGGCCTCCTGGTAGCTAACCAGCCTCTCTGCGCCCTGCTTGGAGTCAGAACCCTGTCCAGGGTCCTCCACATCTTCCAGAGCCGACTCATAGGGCTGCTCGCTGTCGGAGTCTGGTGGCAGCTCCAATGGCTCCTGCTGGGCCACAACAACTTTCTATGGATGACCTGATGGTGACAGGAAAGGTGCCATTTACCAGCTTCATTGTGTTCTTTTAGCTGCATTCCTTCCTTAAGATAGCCAGCTGTGTCCCAGCAAAGGCTGCAATCTGTTTTAGGTGGAGCTGCTTTTAGAGTATTCTAGTATAAAATGCTGCTGTTTAACCAATCCACTAGGAGTAAAATTTATTTCTGTTTGTTGCCATTTGTACCAGGCTTGTTTTAAAGAGCCCTTTTAATACTCCGAATCAGTGCTTTTTTCAAAGTTGGCAAGTTTAAGATGTGTGGACATCAACTCCCAGAATTCCCAAGCCAACCAAGCTGCTCTAAATCAAACATCAGAAATTTGAGATCCTTCAGATCAGGGGTGAAATCCAGCAAGTTCTGGAGAACCGGTAGTGGAAATTTTGAGTAGTTCGGAGAACCAGCAAATGCCACCTCCGGATGGCTCCAGAGTAGGGTGGGAATGGAGATTTTGCAATATCCCTCCCCTGCCACGGTTACCAAGTCACGCCCACCAAGTCACGCCACGCCCACCAAGGCACACCGGAAGTTAAAAAAAAATTGCATTTCACCACTGCTTTAGATGTTTTGCTGAACAACCCACAGCACAGTCTCAAGTCAGCCAGACCAACACTAATGGTTTCTGGGAGATATTGCAGGAAGCACCTGAAGAGCCAGGTTCCCACCAGGATTCTAAATTGCTCAGAAAATATTCCCAAATCACCTGGCTTCAGCCTTGGCAGTTCTGTTCTTTGCTTTTCACGTATGAGTGAATCGGCAGGTGCAAATGAGTGGGTCTTCTCAGCAGCGAGATCATAATTGTAGGCCACCTTCCTGGCACAGAACTTCTTTGTATGCTCCGCATCGCCTCTATTGTAATGCTGTTTTCTGCCCAATTTTATGGTAAACCTCAATCTATAAGCAAATAAAATTTGGCTTGTTATTAGTACATTCATTACTTTTTAATAGTTCCATGTAGATATCAAGCCTGGGATTTAATTTGTTTGGTTTTTTTCCTGTCAATATTATCAGAAAACTCTGAGACTTGGAAAATTATGCTGGATCCTGTGGCCCAAGGAGGTCCTTATACTATAGAGGTGCATCAGTACATCGAGGAAGAAATATTCAATATATCAATAAAAGATATCTACTTTGGAGATGTTTGGATTTGCAGTGGTCAGAGTAACATGGAGATGACCGTTTCACAGGTGAGCCCCATTCCTCTCAATTCCAGGTATAGTTTAAGGACTATGCAGGAGAGGGATCAGATGACAAAGCATTCTGGGAACTGGTATTGAGCCACTTAGTTCTGCTTATGGAGACACAGACTGAGAATTATTTTGTTAAAAGGACATTTTTGGCTTATTCTTATGATAAATTATCCTGTGATACTTAGGCTCTCAACCTAAAGTCCAGATTGTGATTCAGACATTCTGTCTTAACCATGATCTTATACTTATTGTTTTTGGTTTACTTGCTCTAACCTGCAGCTCTGTGGGTAATAGAAAACTAGATTGAAAACTATCTTACAGCTTCTAATTTCCAATAAAAACGAAGCAGGGTTTAGGAGTGGCTGCTTCCTTTTGTTTTTTTCATTCACCAAGGGCCAGTCGGCATTGGCCGGCGGATGGAATTCGGAGGAGGCCTAATCTGTGGGATCTGATCGGTCTATTGGAGGTAATTGGCAGCAGGCGGTCTCTCAAGTACCCAGGTCCAATACCATGAAGGGCTTTATAAGTGACGACTAGCGCCTTGAAGCGTATCTAGTTTGTTTTTTTGCTTTTTTAAAGGAAATGTTGGGACGCTGATGTGCTAGAATATTAACAAGGCAAAAGGAAGATCAGCAGATCACAGCTGATCCTAGCTTGTTCTGTTACCTGCAAGTGTGGACATACTTTATAAGACTTTTGTTTTTAATTGCAATTTTCAGTGGAATCTTCTCTGCTTCCTAGATATTCAATGCTAGCAAGGAGATGGAAGATGCACCCAAGTATCCCCTTGTACGGATATTTTCCACTGACCTTATTCAATCAGAAGTGGAACTGCAAGACCTTGGAGACATCAACTTGCAGTGGTCCATTCCAACCCCCAGTAAGCCTGACTTAAGTCAAACTTCTAGCAAGAAATCAGCAGCATCAATAAGATATTTTTCATGTTATGATTGATTGGTGGGCTGAGAATGGGCCATTTTAGTTGGATAATGGCAGCTTGGCCAATATAACATATTTGGAGGAACATCAAGTATCGGAAGGCCAAATGGTGTGAGGGTTAGGCTTAATGATTTGAATGGGTCCTTCATACTTGATCTTTTTACAATGCATATTTTCTAATAAATTTAAGGTTATAGTTGTATTATTTACACTAAATGTAATAAACTGTTATAAAAATGTTATAAACTTTCAGAAAAATATTCCATTACACAGGAAACCTAGGCCATGGAGACTTCAGCTACTTTTCTGCAGTATGTTGGTTATTTGGCCGATATTTGTTCGAGAAACTCAAGTACCCTATAGGGCTGATAGATAGCTCCTGGGGAGGGACTCCGATTGAGGCCTGGTCCTCCAAGGAGACCTTGATTGAATGTGATCTGTTAGAGTATATTGAAAGGTAAGGAAAACTATGTCTGTTTTTTAATTAAACTGAGACACCCTCATTATGTTGCAAAGGAGTTACTGCACTTTTTACATGTATTTCAAGAGTTAAAGAACAACATCAGTTGGTGAAAGCGATTTTGCTAAGCAAAGCTTTCCTTTTTTCTGCCATAATGAAGTAGGTATTCAGGTGCCTGTTTTGGATATTTTTCATGAAACAGAAAAAAATGAAATTAAGATATAGGAGTTTGATGATTAGAAAAATATTACATAACGGGAAAAAATGAAAGTCATGTTGTAACCTTACAGTAAGAGGTTAATTCTAGTTTATAATTGTATGTGTTGTAACAGACAGTTGGAAGACATTTCTTTATATTTCCTTTCCTTTTTTTACACTTTCGTCTTGGCATTTTCTTTCTGTTCTCTTATTTCTGTTTCTAATGTTCTTACCTTTTAATTTTAAAAACTCTATTTGTAAATTATTTGTAAAAGTAATTCAGTAATATGACTACCAAGCTATCTTTTTTTTTAACAAAGAAAGCTCCCGATTTTTCAGAATCTGTGTGGTAAAAACTCCTTACTCGTTGTTTTTCCTGCTGTCTTACAGAAGTCCTCCTTCGTACCTCGATGCTGGACCCCGAAAACCATCCGTGCTGTGGAACGCAATGATTCGCCCTTTCATCAACATGACTATCCAAGGAGTTATATGGTATCAAGGTATGTTTGAGTACCAGTGCAAGATTGGACTGGAATGATGCTCCCCCTGCTAATGCATTGGACCTTTGTCTACTGCAGGGGAAGCCAACACTCTTATCAACACTGACATGTACAATTGCACCTTCCCTGCACTCATTGACAACTGGTGAAAAGCCTTTCATGAAGGATCCGATGGTCAAACCAACCAGCAGTTTCCCTTTGGCTTCGTTCAGGTAAGTGTATGATGCAAATGCGCTCCTGGGCAGGTTATTTGGGCTCATTTAAATCTGTCCCTTTAAATCAGTGGTAGTCAACCTGGTCCCTACCGCCCACTAGTGGGCGTTCCAGCTTTCATGTTGGGCGGTAGGGGTTTGCTGTAACTCTGCTTTATAAATTCTATAAAGTAAAGTTACTTCCCTACTTTATAAATCACCATTACTGTGGAACCGGTGGGCGGTTAGAAAATTTTACTACTAACAGAGATACAAAAGTGGGCAGTAGGTACAAAAAGGTTGACTAACCTTTAGTCTAACCTCTAACCTGCTTTAAATTTTGATGTCATCCTTTTCAAGATTATTGAATCTGTGTTATTCTATATTCTATAAGATGGAAGAATCTTCCTATCTAAATAGATGCCCTGTTCTCAAGCTTTTGATGTGAATGTTTTATGGTAGGTTTTCATCATAAAATGCAAGGGGCATATGCAGAAAAGTGGTATTTTGCTCAATCAGTCCGATCTAGCCTTAGATTTCTGTCCCTAATTATTTCTGAAATCCTTAATCAGTGATAAATACTGGTTCATATTTCCAGATTCATGCTTCCCTCTCCCAAGTGTTGGCTAAACTCACACATTGTTCTAAGTCAGCAATGGCGAACCTTTTTTGGCTCACGTACCAAAAGTGGGGGGAGTGCCGGGGGGGGTCGTGTGCAGGCATGCCGCACCCATAATGCAATGCGCAATCCCCCCCAGTGCGTATGCGTGCATGAGAGGTGCTCCCCCCCATTTTTGGTGTGCTTTTTTCGCCCTCCCCAGGCTTCAGAGGCTTTATGGGAGCCTGGGGAGGGTGAAAACAGCCTCCTCCCGCCCCCCCAGAGGCCCTCCGGAGGCTTCAGGAGCTTCCCTGAAGTCTCCAGAGGACAAAAAGTTCGAGAGCGGACTTCCGGTTTGCTTGTAGGGCCGGTTTAAGCCATCCAGAGCCCTCAAGGGCCTTCTGGAGGCTTCCCTGAAGGCTCCGGAGGACGAAAAACGACTCTACGAGCAAACTGGTTTGTCCGTTGGGCCGTTTATAGTAGGGCCGGTTTAAGCCCTCCAGAGCCCTCAAGGGCATTCTGGAAGGTCACTGAAGGCTCCGGAGGGCTTAAACCGGCCCTACGAGCAAACCGGAAGTCAGTTCCTGAACTTCTGGTTTGCCCGTAGGGACAGTTTTTTGCACTCCAGAGGCTTCAGGGAAACTCCTGAAACCTCCGGAGGGCCTCCGGGCGGGTGGAGGAGGCTGTTTTCGCCCTCCCCAGGCTCCTCTAAAGCCTCTGGAGCCTGGGGAGGGTGAAAAATGACCTCGAAAAAAGGCTAAAGTCAGCTGGCCTGCGCGCGCATGTGCACTGGCCAGCTGACAGGGCAATGCCTCGTGTGCCCTGACAAATGGCTCCACGTGCCACCTGTCGCATACGTGCTATAGGTTCGTCATCCCAGCTCTAAGTTGTAGTGGATTTTTAGTAATAAGATTATTGAAAAAGTCAGTGGACTTGTTTAGATAAGCAAACAAGTGACTGGATTTACACATATAGTCAACCAAAACTAAACAGATTATGACTCATTGTGATGCATGAATCCATACACACTAGGTAAGACCTCAGACCTCAACCCCTGCCTGTTTCAGCCATAGAGAACAGTGCATCAGGAAGTGTTAAGTGTTAAGCAGCAATCTTAACCATTAGGTTCCTAATAATGCATGTGGTTTTATGAAGCCACTGCTTTGTCATTCCCCAGTTTATTGTTTTCCTGATGCATTGGATTTTAATTCTCATAATTCTTCAGACAGCATGCCATTTTCCTGACTATAATTCTTATTCCTGAGAACTGTTAAGAGTTGATCCTGTACATGTGGAAGATAACATGCTGAGGAAGGCTGCCTATTATTGAGACAAATGGAATTGTGCAAAAGATTTTCCCACTTGCTGCTCTTATAGTGTAGAGGCCCAAGAATCTTGTGCCCTTTGGGCCAAGAAGGATTGTGTGTTGGTGAAGTATGGACTGTCTCCATTCTTGGATTGTGTATGTTTCTACAATCATAAGAGAGCCGAGGTGGCGCAGTGGTTAGGCTGCAGTACTGCAGGCCACTTCAGCTGACTGTTATCTGCAGTTCAGCGGTTCTAATCTCACCGGCTCAGGGTTGACTCAGCCTTCCATCCTTCCAAGGTGGGTGAAATGGGGACCCAGACTGTGGGGGCAATATGCTGACTCTGTAAACCGCTTAGAGAGGGCTGAAAGCCCTATGAAGCGGTATATAAGTCTAACTGCTATTGCTAACTGCTATTGCTATAACTGAGTGAATGATGGTTATTAAGAGTAAAGATCAGGTCTTCCACAGCTGTTCTGTCCATGATTTGTATGAGGGACTTTGAGGTTGAGTAGGAACTGGCTAGAATGGCAAGTTGTGAAATCCGTGGCTACCTTTTCTTGAAGATCTCCATTCTTTACCCACTTTCAGTTATGCACATATCTGCATGTGCAGATAAACGACAAATTTCCACGTATTCGGTGGCATCAAACTGCGGACTACGGCTATGTCCCTAATAAGAGAATGTCCAATACTTTCATGGCTGTTACCATAGATCTTGGCGATAATGAATCTCCTTATGGCAGGTACATTTTGAAATCGCTTGAGATCTGTCCTCTAATCTCCTGGAGGTTTTCTTCTCTCGTTAAAGAAAAATGCTTCTGTTTCCTTTGAAAACTGATACTCCATTGTGGTCACATCAGTCTTAGTAGAGGGAGTCAAAGATGACAGCGTCATAGGGAGAGGGAGAAACAAGGAGGTGGAATGTGTGAAGAAATAAGTGACGTGTACGTGGGAGGAGAAAAAAGTAGATGGGAAAACAGAAAAGGAGACTGTGACATTGATTTGGAGGGGGGAACCAAAGCTGGTTGAAAGAAGGGTGGGTGTCTGTTGATTAGAAGCACAGCTGAGACTGGAGGAGCAGGCTACGGGGTGACAACATTTAAGACTTGTGGACTTCAACTCCCAAAATTCCTCAACCACCATGTCTGGCTGGGGAATTCTAGGAATTGAAGTCCACAAGTCTTAAAAGTCGCCAAGATTGGAGACCTTTGATCTAGTAATAGATAGGTAGTACTCATTGGCGGTTCTCGAAAAAGGGACTGTTACCCTACCCTAGCAAAAGTGTTAAAAGCTCTTAGGTCATCTTAAGGATTTAACAAATTTATTCTGGGCGCAATCTGTTGTGGGCTAAACTTCTTATCATCTGATTAAATGGATTTTGTCCATTTATGGCAAAAAAGCAATTGCACTATAGTTTATAATGTCCCAAGCCTAAGACTGACTCTCAACAAGGAGAGGAGGACTGAAGAAAAGAGAGAGAGAGGTGGCAGATTATAAATAGAAAAAGACAAGACAAGAACGACAGGAGATGGGCTCTACAAGCCTTTGGCTGGCATTTATTAAATGTGTATGCCATCTATCTCTCTACCAAGCAGCTCTGATATCTATTCAGACTTCTTGTTCTTCATGAAATGGCGCCTTTACTTGCAGTTTTCATTTATAATATCGAAAGCTGTCAGCTGGATAGCCTTTTAAAATATGAGCATGAAAAAGAAAAGGGCCTGAGTTCCAATTGAATCTTCTCTTCCCTTTTCTTTGTCCTTCAGCATCCATCCTCGGGATAAGCGGACTGTGGCCTACAGGTTGCATCTTGGAGCACTGGCAGTGGCTTACGGGGAAAAAAGTATAATCTTCCAGGGACCCTATCCTCAGAAAGTGCAAGTGAATGTAACCCATGGGCTTCTTAATATCACCTTTAACGAATGTATTCAGTTGCGTCACATGGACAACAAGACTTTTGAGGTAAAAGACAAGGAAGAGATGTTGATTTAGGATTGCAACAGTTAGGGTCCAATGCAGTGGTGGGTTTCAAAAATTGTTCGAACCTACTCTGTAGGTGTGGCCTCCTTTGTGGGAGTGGCTTGCCACCCATGTGACCGGATGTGAAGATGCCGATGACACTTGTCAGAACCACCTTAAATTACCTCACACACAGCACTGGCATGCATAAGAATATGATGTAAACTTGTTTTTTAAAAGGGATCTTTGGTTTGCGTTAAAACAACTTCAACACACGCAATGTTCTGATTGCACCAAAAACACAGTAGTCATCCTTACCTTTCACAGAGGCACTGAGTTTTATAAATATGAGCATGATAGTGTAGAATAATCATATCCAAGGACCAGTGGTGGGTTTCAAAAAATTTTTGGAACCTCTTCTGTAGGTGTGGCCTGCTTTCCGGGTCCACTGGTGGAACCTCTTCTAACTGGTTCGGTAGATTTGATGAACTGGTTCTACCGAATAGGTGCGAACTGGTAGGAACCCACCTCTGGGCTAGGTCTAATCTCTTATAAATCCACCTCAGCTGCTGTAACGTTTCCCCAGTGAGATTAATAGACACTTCAAGATTAAAAGGATGAGATTTAGACTGGGGGGAATGACATGGGTAGAGACAGCAATAAGGACTAAAACTTCTGCTCACAAACCAATGCCAAGCCCTCAGCAGTTGTTGCTTTTTAAAGATGCAGAATCTGCAGTTTGAAGCAATTGCTCTCTCTTGCCTTTTTGCAGGTGTCTTGCTCTAATCAGAGACCAGGCAAGTGGGAACCCGCATCCATTGTGTCATCATCTTACTACTCGGTAATCCTGCAGAACCCAACCTGTCCGGATGGCATAAAAGGCTTGCGCTACGCCTGGTCCGAATGGCCCTGTGAATACAAACAGTGCCCCATTTACAATCCACAGGATTTGCCTGCCCCTCCCTTCATTACATTTTCCCTCAATAACCCTGCATGGATTTTGCTGTGAGTGAGCTAAGAGTGGAAAGAAGAATCAGCAGCTTATTTTGCAGACAAAAGAAAATGTGGTGCACACAGCCACAGCTTATATTTCTTAAAGCAGTAAAGCTCTCAGGTCGATGACCGCAGAGAAGAATTTTAAAAACGAGCAACCCAGTTACTTACTTGCCAGAAAGGTCATAGTAGGGAAGGTGAATCAGATGTCGGCGGTTCTTACTCTTGCTACCCACCTGCGGTGCCGTAATAACCGGAATTACTTTGTAAGTACTTCACTAGAAATCAAACCCCTTCTAAAAGAACCCCTGGTTACCTGCACACAACCAAGAGAGGCAGGATTCTGAATGACAAGGCATGATGGGTGATCAATAAAAGATTCCTCTGGGAACATGGACATTCCAGTGCATGTTTAAACATAAGCCCTTCTGAATTTAGCAGGTCAAGCTCCCAAGAACAGAGACGAGTTGGATGGGCCATTTGTAAGATGCCATGCTGGTCCAGCCATTTGCTGTTCTCTTGTCTGCAGCTGATCTGCAGAGGAGTGTTATCAGGAAAACAGGGAACAAATACTCAGCATTCTCCCCCTCCCACTCTCCTAGGCAACTTATAACAGGAGTAAGCCTAATACAGGTCACAGCTTTGTGCTAAAAGGAATGACAGAGCTATGGCATTCCAGATGTTGCTGGATGTCCTTGGCAAGGTGAGTGATGTTGGCAGATGCATTAAAGCGATATCTAGACTCTGTATCTTGTCTGCCCTGAACTACTATGGACCTCCAGATTAAAATAAGTGTCTTGGGATTCACTGTGTTCCAGATTTACCTTATGTCTACTATCACTTGCAGCAAATAAGTCTTGCAGTAAAAAAAAACCCTCCACTTTCAAATATAAAAAAGTTACATTAAAAACGCAATATCGCTTTACAAAAAATAAGAACATAGGAGTATATTTCTTTTTTCAAGCAAAATCTGTGGCTTCAGCCAAAATCCAGGGAGGCTTCTGCTATGTTGGGTTTGGGTCAACTTGATCATCTCACTTGTGTATGTATGTATGTATGTTGTATGTTTGTCTTAGATGAGCAACCTACCAAATCGATTGATCTGGTTATGTTAAACCAAAGTAGAAAATGGGAAACAATTGATTTATAGAGTTGTTCCCTGGATCAGAGTGAAGTTGGGTATAGTGTTTAGACCAGAGGTCTCCAAACTTGGCAATTTTTAAGTCTTGTGGACCTCAACTCCCAGAATTAGACAGACAGACAGACAAATGCCTGAGGTTTCCTAATAATGTATAGGAAACAATAATAGATTAATCTCTGTTAAATAATACAGACTTGAGGGTAAGAGAAGATAGATATTTCATGTGCTAAGATTTATTTCAGCTAGAGGATTCCAGATGGTAGAGATTATTTGACTTTGCTCTTCAAAAATTAACTTCTGGCATATAGATGGGTGAATCTGTCAGCTTCAGTATGTTGTGGATTCTTCATTTCGTTGATTTAACAATTTCAAATGTCCTATTTCCATATTAGGTATTTTTTAAAGCTGGAATCAAAATTGGTATTTTATTTTTAAATGCGTGCAATCATTTTGCAATTTGAGCTAAAGTGTGTATTTCTGTACAATCATTTTTTTTTTCCTAAGAACTGGTGTTTTCGCTAATACTGGCATTTGGGTACACTTTGCCCTTTTAATAAATCTAGGAGCTCTGCAAAATTCAGAGAAGTTGATACTTCAGAGGAGAAGTAAGTTTCAGCTTGTCTCGATCTGACAGTGCAAACTTTAAGTTCATAATTAAATATGGATCAGGTGACTTCTCCATCCATCCTTACCGTGGAACAGCTGTTGCTCCTGGATTGATCTTGTCCTTCATGTGGGAGAGTCAGATTGACCTAGGACAAGGGTGGGCTGAATGTAGATGGAGGTATACTTCAGATTAGCTGTAGGAGGGGGTTAGTGAAATCCATGATTTAGATGGTTTGTTTCCTAAATTAGGGAGCAAGTAGGAGGGATGTCTGTGAGAATTTCAGTTGTGAATCTGAAAACATCCCTGGGTGGAACTTTCATTTAAAATGTTTTGCAATGCTGTGCCTCTATTTTTGAGCCCCTGTATGGCTCTTTTCTTTGTTTAACAAATTTAAGAGTTGGAATGAAAAAGCACAGTGTTAACATTCCCTATAATTACATGGCTGTTTGAGACAGCCAGGGCAAATATGGCAATTTAACTGCAAATGAAAGGATATGGAGTGTTTGCATGTAATATCCATTCTTTTTTTAAATCAAGTCATGCTTAATTTAATGGAAAGTTTTATCCTAAATTTTAAAAAACCTACTTTAAAATGAAATCTGCAGACAACAGCAAGATACATATTTGTCTACATAAATCATTCTGAAAATGAGTCCGTAACCCTTTGGTAGGCATCTCAAATTAATCCTCAAATTTCTATGCAGAACAGCTTCCAAGGGGAAAAAAATTATTCATCATTTGCATTCATTCATTCAATAGTATGCAGTTATTCGGCAGACGTATGTGTAAATTAATATGCAAGGAGTGATGATTTTGTATCCAAAAGAGCATGGATATTCGCCAAGCAGTTAGAATCACATTATATGGAAGATTCTAGTCACTTGTCCCAAACCTTCTAGTAATCTGTGTGTATCTGGCAGTAAACTCCAAATACTGTACAGGTAATCCTCAACTTAACAACAGTTTGTTTAGTAACCGTTCAGCGTTAACAATGGTACTGAAAAAAGGGACTTAAGGCATGTTTCACACTTAACAACCGTTGCAGCTTCCCATGGTTACGTGATCAAAATGCAGACGCTTGGCAATTGATTCACATTTATGACGGTTGCAGTGTCCCAGGGTCATGTGAGCCACTCTTGCAACCATCTGACAAGCAAAGTCAGATGGTTGCAAGAGTGGATCACAGAGTGAGTAAGTCAGATTCACTTAACAAAGGTGTTACTTCACAATCGCAATGATTCACTTAACTGTGGCAAAGAAAGGTGGTAAAGTGGGGCAAAATTCATTTAACAGCTGTCTCACTTTAACTTTAAGACTCAATTGTGGTTGTACGTTGAGGACTACCTGTTATGTACTTTTAAGAGTAAACTGAAGCAGGGCCTACATTTTATAAAATCTTTACAAGTGCACAGAAAGAGCCAGACAAAAATTCTTGGTTTACAATTGCTCCCCTTTCATAGTTCTATAAATCTATGGGTGTTTGGATTACTGTTCGTTTGCATAGGTAAATTTTTTGGATAATGATACTGTAGGATGTAAAAATGAATGAGTTATACTTGTATTGTTGTGCCAGTCAGTGTGTTTTTGTTGTTTTTGAGGCAATTATCTGAAATAGCAAAGCGGAAGTATGATTTCCATCCATGATTAAAAATTACAAATTGTCTTTCTGGTTTAAGTGGTCTCTATTAAAATAATCCCCTCTTGCCTGGAAGTTTGATTATTTAATAATTCACCCTGGCGGGAATAGTATAAAGGAATTTGATACCATAGATTTAAGTTTAAGTCTCCCCTCTAAAAATGTGTGGGCTCTAAGAAATAAGAAACATTTTGGATCAGTTTGCTCCATCATCCTTTTTCTCACAAGTCCTAGACAAATGCAGATAGCTTCAGGATGCTTCCAAGCAGATCTATTTGATTAAAAAAAAACTTTTAAGAGAAAAAAAATTCTGGTTAAATATCCTGATCCTGAATTCCCCCCACTGCAATTCTTGCCTTCTAGTTATGCCCATCCCTGCTATAAATAATATACTTCTGTGGTTTTTTTTCTTTTATATGCTTATAAATCCAAGATCTCTTTCTCTATATGAAAAAAAGAGAAAACTAAGCGTTGGTGAATTTTGACAGTTGATATATACATTTCTTTTGCTTCGATCATTGCAGTGCCTTTATGCTTCGATATCTTACCTGGGAATGTAATCAATATAACCTACAGAAGATTACACCTTTATCTCCATGTTGTCATGTTGGTTTATATTCTGCCTTTCCACTGAGCACTGAAGGCTGTTCGATTCAATTACCCTGTGAGATTCTGTTAATGGATTTGCTGGATCATTCATCTTCCTTGTTAGTGTTATTTATGCCTGCTATAATTCACAATCACTGTGCAGCAATCTGCATATGTGGCTGCTTATCAAAGCAGAGCTATCCATCTAAAACACAGCACCCATGCGGCTACTGAATGCTAAAGAGATGGGCATTAGCCTAATTGTATTGGATTTCTGTCTTCCCTTCTTCCCGGGAACAGTTTAAAAGGCTGGTTTTAAACTTTAAGAAAGGCAGCTTGGTGCTCAGTGTTATAGCAGTTAGACTTATATACCGCTTCATAGGGCTTTCAGCCCTCTCTAAGCGGTTTACAGAGTCAGCATATTGCCCCCAACAACAATCCGGGTCCTCATTTTACCCACCTCGGAAGGATGGAAGGCTGAGTCAACCCTGAGCCCATGAGATTTGAACAGCCGAACTGCAGTCAGTTGAAGTAGCCTGCAGTGCTGCATTTAACCACTGCGCCACCTCGGCTCTAGTGTTAAAGGCACAGTGTTAGAAATTGGGAATCCTTAGCTCCACATTAGGAACTAGGAACTAAGGCAGCTGGGGGCACTGTGAGCCCCGGGAAGAAGGCCAGAGAAAATCACTTCCAAAAATGAAGCAAAAAAAACATTTTCAGGAAGAAGTCTCTGCAGTCTCCAAGATTCAAGTCTGACACGCAGGCACCAAGTAAGTACAAACTCCCCGAAACCCACAGCTCCTAATATTTAAAACCATAAATTATTTTTAGAACCACAGAATTTTCTCGGAATACTTTGCTTCTGGTTGAACTTGCTGCTCAGCTCTGATGTCAACTAGTGAGTACAAGATGCGTAAGTCTCTTCCGTACGTTGTACTTAAACCACCATTCTTGGCTTTGGCTCAGCAGGTTTTTAACAGTTTATTTTAAAAGGGGGCGTGGCTTATCTAGCTGATTTTAATTTTATGTAAATAAACAATGGGTAAATAGACCCTATCAACCTAATCACTGGTCTTTATGATGACAGTGCCAAGTTTGAAGAATGTAATTTTAAATCGAATATCCAAAGTTGTATAACATTGGAAAGATGTTTCAGCTTATCAGTTTCAACCAGCTTATAAGCTTCACCTTCTTGTGTAGAGGAATTAAGATGCATTTCAAACTGTTCTCTCTCCATGGATTGTGTGCCCCCCACTATTTTAAAAATGCCTGAGGTTTATTTATTTTTTTATATACTTCTGAATGATTTCAGAGTAGAAAACTTGAGATAACAGAAGTCCACTTTTAAAATGAGGATCTTATAAGCTTAATGAGAGTAGCAGAGTTCTGAAGGGCCAGAAGTGTTGGAGTTGTCATAGAGGAAATATAAATCTAGCTTCATAAGAAAGGCAGACAGTGTAAAAAAAATGCAGAATTTAGGGTTCAAGTAGGAAATCTGTACATTTATATGTATTATAAGTGTGAAAATCCATGGAGAAAACAAACAGTATTAATGGACAAATGGTTGCCCCCCAAAATAGAATGAATAAAGATGACCCCAAATTCACACAAAGGGAGGTACTGGTTCCCCTTTTTTATGCTCAATGGTCTTCACCGGTTCCGATTTTTCTGCTATTTGCTGCTCTTAACGAATCCATTCCTGAGTCAGTTTTTCTTGGCTTCCAAAGGAGGTTTCGTTTCTGATATAAAAGAAAGGAAGGACTGTATTAAGATGATGCAATAGTTCCTAGATTGGAATTGGATATTGTAATTCAAATATTTCAATTGTTTTCCACCAGGAGTTTAAAGTGGAACATATTTATTTATTAACCAAATTTATATGGGCTTCCTATCTCAAGGAAAGTGATCTCTGGTAGCAGATAGCCAATATCCTTGACTTAAGACCAAACTACTTAGTGAGTGTTCATAGTTATGATGGATTCCCCCCCCCAAAAAAGATCTTTATGACCCAAGTTAGCAATAGCAATAGCAGTTAGATTTATATACCGCTTCATAGGGCTTTCAGCCCTCTCTAAGCGGTTTACAGAGTCAGCATATTGCCCCCACAGTCTGGGTCCTCATTTTACCCACCTCGGAAGGATGGAAGGCTGAGTCAACCCTGAGCCGGTGAGATTTGAACCGCCGAACTGCAGCTAACAGCTGAAGTGGCTGCAGTACTGCACTCCAACCACTGCACCACCTCGGCTCTTAAGTTCCAACAAGTCCCGCCACGTGCAGTCTCATGACCGCATTTTGGACATTTGGCAACTGGTTGCAATTTATGACATTTTTACTGAAAACTAGAGTTTACTTCTGGCTTTTGGCAAAAGCTCCCTATAGCAAGCAGCAGATTTGCTTAACGACGGCAGTGATTTGCTTAGCAACCACCACAAAAAGGTGTACAACCTGAGGCTACAGTCGTTTGGGTTATATTTGGTTCTATTCCAAAGAATAACACCCAGCACAAACACCCAGTAGAGATTTTTGCAGTTCTGGAATGGAGCAGCCAAAGAGGCTGCAGAGTATTCGAGCCACAGTTTACATGGTTGCCTCCTGCTCCCTTGGAACGAAAGAGAAGGTACAGGTAAAAGAATACACCTTGACCATGAACTAGAGCAGGGATGGCTAACCTTTTTGTTGTTGTGCGCCAAAAGGGTGCCCCCGCCCCATGATGCAATGCGCATGCAATACCCCGCCCCTGTGCATGTGCACGTGACTTCTCTGCACTCCCCCTGTGCAATTGCACCAGTGGTGGGATTCAAATAATTTACCAACTGGTTCTCTGTCCTAATGACCAGCTGGGTAGGCGGGGCTTAGTGGTCATGTGACTGGGTGGGCATGGCCAACTCAACATTACTCAGGTCGATGGGCACTATGCCTTAGCTGTTACAATGTAATAAGGGTTAACCAGAGAGGCAGTTTCTGTAAACAGGGCAATAAAGATTAGGCTAGAAACAACACCAGACGGTTTCCTTCCTGCCTTCCTTACAGGATTAGCCCTAAAAAGCAGAAAAAAACCAAAAGAAGATTTCTTCCAACAACCGGTTCTCTGAACCTCTTAGAAAGTTAAGAACCGGTTCTCCCGAATAGGTGTGAGCTAGCTGAATCCCACCACTTAATTGCATGTGATACCTCCCCCACCCCCTTATCCCATTTTGGGCCTAGGACAGAGGTGGGTTCCTACCAGTTCGCACCTATTCAGTAGAACCGGTTCAGCAAAACTACCGAATTGGTTAGAAGAGGTTCCACCAGTGGACCCGGAAAGCAGGACACACCTACAGAAGAGGTTCCACTGGTCCTTGGATATGATTATTCTACACTATCATGCTCATATTTATAAAACTCAGTGCCTCTGTGAAAGTAAGGATGACTACTGCGTTTATGGTACAATCAGAACATTGCGTGTGTTGAAGTTATTTTAACACAAACCAAAGATGCCTTTTAAAAACCAAGTTTACATCATATTCTTATGCATGCCAGTGCTGTGTGTGAGGTAATTTAAGGTGGTTCTGACAAGTGTCGTCGGCATCTTCATATCCGGTCACATGGGCGGCAAGCCACTCCCATCCGGTCACATGGGTGGCAAGCCACTCCCACAAAGGAGGCCACACCCACAGAGTAGGTTCGAACAATTTTTGAAACCCACCACTGGCTTAGGAGGCCTCCCTGCAGCCTGCTGGACCAAAAAACAGGCCATGGGGGGGGGGCGCACCCCCCATGCTCCACCAGCCTCAGTATCACGGAACTAGAGTATCAAGAAATATATTTTGCCCAGTAAAAAAAAAAACACCCCAAGAAACAAGCAGATTTCAGCACAGCTTTCCGTGAGTGTTACTTACCAGCTTCATTCTCAAGATGGAGCAAATTCTCGTTGGCATTGGAATTAGGCTTTGGCTTTGATAGCTGCAGGCCAGCAAAGAGAGTCATAAAATCTACAACTGTGTCTATGTTTTCTTTGTTGGGTGAAATATCCTTGAGAGTACTCAGTACACTCAGCCTACTGAAAGATTTGACCTCCGAGATGTTGGCCCGCAGGAAGAGCAAGATGATGTTGAGATCATTAAATGGGCAAGTCAGCATTTTCTTGCTGAGGAGATCAAACGCCGGCAGCATTTCATAAATGGACAGAAGCCGCTTGTCCCACTGACACAGCTGGAGCAGATGGTAGAGGACAACTGGGCCCAGAAGGACGTATACAGACCCAAGGCAGATGCTGGTAATTTGGAAAACGGAGAAGAAAACCAGCTTGCAAGGAATCCAGTCTGGAACATCAGATTCTTCTAGAAGCCCTGCCTTGATTGAACATCTGAATTTATCGTGAAAGAAGACCTGCAAATGACAGTATCCCAAGTAGAGGCAGCTGAGAGCCAGAAGAAAGAGGAGGAAGAGATTCCTCAATACGTAAATGATGATGAAGTAATGGGAACGTTGCTTGCAAGTCAGGTACCTCTCCAGAAGAGGGAACTCAAAATATCTCTCACTGCGAGCCCTTGGGGGTGGGGAGAAACAACAAAATATAAGAATAAACTTGAACTCTTCAAGTGATGTGCTACTTTTCCATGTGTAGGATTTAAAAATAACCAACCCAGAAGAGGACATTCCTGGAGATTAAGGAGGAATAACCCCAAGAATAGTAAAAGTTCCCCTCATACCAGGGGTGGGTTTCTCGCCCCGTTCCAACTGGTTCGGTTGGAACTGGGCTGGCGGCGTCCTCGTGCACGTGCGCAGCACACGCATGCGTACTAGCGTCTGTGCGATGCTCCAGCTGCTCCTGGAGGATCGCGCAGGCGCTGTATGCATCCTGCGCATGCGTGGAAGCGCGGAACTCGTCAAAACCGGGTAAGGAGCGTGGGCGGGTGCGCCCTTCGCCGTTCCCGGAAGTTACTTACTTCCGGGTTCGCCGACCAACCCTTTTCGCAGGGACCGCTGCGAACCGTTTGAAACCCACCCCTGCCTCATACATATGTGCTAGTTGTTTCAAAGCCAAAGAGCTAGCGCTGTCTGAAGACTGACTCCATGGTCATGGACGGCACGACTAAATGCAACAGAACGCTGTTACCTTCCCACCAAAGGTGGTCCCTATTTTTCTACTTGCATTTTTTAACATGCTTTGGAACTGCTAGGTTGGCAGAAGCTGGGACAAGTAACGGGAGCTCACTCCGTTATGTGGCGCTAGGGATTCGAATCACCGAACTGCCAACCTTTCTGATCGACAAGCTCAGTGTCTTAGCCACTGAGCCACCTTAAATAGCCACTGCTATATATACGAATGCAGGGGAAAATTTACATTGTAATGCTTTCTTGTTAAACCTGTGGTTTTGCAAGTGAAAATTCTGGGAACGGGAATGGAAATTTAGCATGCAGATCACACACATGCCTGTCACTTACAGGTCAAGCTCCTCCCAGAAATCCTCTGGATCCTCTTCCGATTGCTGGAGCTTCACCATGTATTGCACCAAGCGGATGGAACGGTTGTAGGATTTATCTAATTCATCAATGATGAAGAACAAGTCGCAGTGGAGTGAGGGGGCAGCTGCGTACTTCCACAGCAGATAAGGCAGGTACATGAGAACTGCGATGACCAGCAAAGAATATGGGAAGACCTAGAAAAACAGAATGAGAAGAGAGTACTGTGGTCAGTTGAAGGGTAAAACAGTGTTTCTCAACCTTGGTCACTTTAAGAGGGGTGGACTTCAACACCCAGAATTCTGGGAATTGAAGTCCACCCCTCTTAAAGTGGCCAATGTTGAGATACACTGGGGTAGATGACTACAAATCATGCCCTGAGATCCACATAGTGTGCACCCAAGAGATAAAGGATGGCGTTCTTCTCCACCCCAATACCTTGAAGACCCAGAGGGAATTGGATGCAGCATCTCCTGCAGGTTCAGAATTATAGTGAAGCAAGGAATCCCAACATACGGCATCAACAAAATGAGACTGCTCTGCTGTGAAGTTGCTAGGAGGGTAACAACTGATTTGGGATCCTGTCATAGAAAGAGAAACACATTCAGCTCCATCCTTGGTAACACAGCAATATCCATCGGTTCCACCACAAAATCGCAGAGGAGAAAATCACGCTCGACGAAAGCGCGCATTTGACGTCATCACAGCACGACGAAAACATCGCGCTGTGATCGAAAAATGTAAAAATAAAGCTAAAACCTTACCCTAACCCCCCCAAACCTAACCCTAAACCTAACCCTAAACCTAACCCTTAACCTAACCCTAAATCTAAGCCTAAACCTAACCGTTAACGTAACGCTAAACCTAACGCTAACCCTTAACCTAACGCTAAACCTAACGCTAACGCTCTAAACCTAACCCTAACCCTTAACCTAACCCTAACCCTAACCCTAACCCTTACCTTTATGTGAATCAGATTGCTTTAATTTTAATTTTATTTCAATTTTTAATTTTTTTCGTCGCGCTGTGATGACGTCACATGCGCGCTTTCGTCGAGCGCGATTTTGTCCTCCGCGGTTTTGACGGGTCACGATATCCATCAGCTTCTTCTACCATAGTAAAAACAGAGAGCTGCTCTCCTATGTTTTGAACTGCCTCCAGCAAGGACGGTCCATGCCTAACACTTGGCATCAAAGTGCTCCCCATTTTTTTTTAACTAATTAAGAAATTGAGCCCCTTTATGCTGTCCCTGCTGTGGCGGTTGTTGTAAACTCTTTCTGTCCATCATCTCTGTAGGCTGGGTACGCTAAAAGAAAAAAGAAAAGCAATCCCTAAAAAATATTTTACAATCTTTGAGGCAAGCCAAAGAGAGAAGCAAGTTTTGTTTATTCCATCTGGATCGACTAAACCTCACACATTCTTTTCCAGAAATAAATTCCTGAGGCAGGCTGTGAATTGCAGCCATGAAACCTCATCCAGCCAATGTCAGATTTGTTCAAAGCCACACACAGATCATCCTGTTTTGGGTACATGCTATCAAACGAGACACTGTTGCTTCTGGAATGGGTACCTTTGCGTCCTCCCTTAGTCAGTGTCAGGCTGGTTATTCTGAATTATCTTTTTTGGGGGTGTTTAATGGGACTTGTTTCCATGGAAAAATACCTAGAATTGCATCTACCAAACTAAATGGGAGTTATTTTGAGAAAGAAACATCTGGATGTATTCCAGTGTCTTTTTTTCCAAGATAACATATATGGATTCAGCCCTTGCATCACAAATGTCTCATTGAAAGATAGCAGTGAAGGCCACCCAATGAACTTCATGACTGGGTAAAAATTTGAACCTGGATTTCTCCGACTTGATATTCTCTAAATCTGTTGGAACTGTCATCTCAGAACTTCCCCTATGTTGGTTGGAGAGCCCCATTGGACAAGAACTGCTGTCGGCTACTATCTACTGCAGCGGAATAATTTTTAACAGTGTTTCTGAAACGTCTAATTTTCCCAATATAGAAGCATCACTCAGGCTGATGATTGACATGTTTTCTTCATCCCTGTCTGCTAGAAGTAAAATGCAATAATGTCACAATTTTAACTTCAGAGGAGATTTTGCATTTTATACATTAAAATTGTAAGGTGTGGTTTGAACGCGCTTCATACAGTTCAATCCTCTATTCCAGAGAGTGAATCCAGAGGGTCCAATTCAAGGCTTCAGATACGAAACGCCTGGATCGTCTTTGCATATTCTAAATTCAGTGTCAAAGTCTGTTTCAAGTTAGCATAAAGGGGTTGCAGTAAACTCATTTTTAAAAATAATAATAATGAAACTTTTGTCCTTGCCCCCTCTGCTGGCATCTCCCCTCAGCCCCTCGGAAGGTCTCGAGAAACAAGTCACCCGCCCACCCACCCCTCTTCAAAGAATAATAAATTGACCTACCGGTGGAAAATTCCTGGGCAAACATGAGAGACACCAGGAAGAGCGGCAGCCCCACCGTAACAAACTTCATGATGCGATCGCATGGCAGCTCCAAGTGAAGCCCTTTTGCCCTGGACCTGTTTGGGTCTGGAAGCAGCGCATCAGAGAGCATGTAATTGCCAGCCGTGTGCGCAATCGACATGGTTCGGTTCTAAAGTGGGGCCAAGCGTGCACAGAAGAGAGAGCTTCTCCAAGGGCTCAGCTACATCTGAAGCCGGGAGGTGGCTTGCCGATGGATGCCTTAGGTTTTCTCCACGGGGGAATTAAGCATCAGGCAGTTGTAAATGACCAGCTTGGCTGTTTGCTAAACAGAATGATAATTACAGGGCAACTTGTTCTCTACAACTACCCTCGGGCCAGAAATAGAGCCCTTGACTGGGGGTGGGTGGGTGGGATGCTGTGATTGGTAAGGGCTCCACTGTTCCTGGCCAACCACAGGCTTGAGATGGCAAGGCTGGGCCGTGTGGTTTTATCGCCGTCTTTCATAAGCCAGATGTTATTTCTAGCCACGGCTGGTAAAGAGGTAGGCCAGGGTATTCGGTTTTCAGATGCAGCAGTTTCCAGGGGTGGATATCAAGTGACTGGCCAACAGTTCATATTTTCAAAGGCGAAGGTGGGAGAGAGAAACCCACTCAGAACACCTAAGAATTTTATTTTTTTGTGGTTTAGTAATGTGAATCTGCAATGCTTTCTTCTGTGTTTGCTATAAAACCAGATGATTCTGAAATTTCAAGAATTTTGTTGCATTTCCCCCCCTTCTCTCAACCTCCCCATCAAATTAGATACAGCCCAGTTCTAAAGCATCCTCATAAGGATTTGCAACTTAGATAATCTGTAACTTACATGTGGCCATCGGACAAATTGTTGCTCCTCCTAAAGCATATTGCTTGAATTGGTGGCAAAACCAATTCCCAGCTGTGTGATTTTCCTTGCTAAAATAAGAAACAAAATAACATGTTAAATCTCCAAAGCTTAACATGGGAAGATTTCGGGCAACCTCAGAAACTTTTCGTGGGTTACTGCACATTTTTAGCACACTACAATTGATAATCTGACACATACACTATCTTCCCCCTCCATATTATCCCAGTTAAAATCCTATGTCAGTTTAGCCATTTCATGCATCTGAGGAAGTGAGAAAGTTTATGCTTTGATCATAGACTAACACAACACTCCTGTAAACTACAGTGGCTGAATTCACATATATGTGGCTTTCTAGGGCTACCAAGACTAATTTTCTTTACACACAAATCAGTGTCCTGTTTTTCCCCTGAAATACTTTTGACTTTTATATAGTGCTAATCCTTTAATAAAGTTTCTTTAGTAGGGTGTCAACGTATTTTTGTAGTAAATAGTCAAGGCCAGTATGTTATTCTAACATTATTTTAATAATGTGAGATCGCTTTATAGATGATCAAAATATTATTCCTACTGGATATACGCAAGGCCATCCTTTAGAATGGAAAATGGGCACCTGTAGAAAAAGATGCTTCTTGACCACTTTTAAGACACTGACAACCTAAAAAACTCATTCAGAAATTAGCAAATAGTTTTGAAATTTGGTATTCCCCAATATTATGAAATTATCCCACATTCCAGAAATACTGTAATAAAATATCATTTACAGTTCTATTAGCTATCAGCCATGAGGTTAAATAATGAGATTTGAAAATTACCTTCTTTCCCTAGATTTGTAGCCCTAAATGCCACCACAATAGTATTTTACTCTAATTAGAAAAAAAATGAGTACTCAAAAGCAAATAAAAGGGAAGTGGACTCCAGTTGCAGTTTTTATAATGCTAAGCCCAAAGACAGTGTATACATAATACATTATGCCCCAAAGATATACGGCAGGAAAATGCGGGAATCAAAGATACCAGAAACAAGTCTGTGAAGTCTCTAGATTTTTACTGAGTTACGGTATTTCCAATTTTCAATATATGTGCATACCACATGCAAAACATCAACTGATGTTTTGTTTAAAACTCTTAGCAGGAAACATGGGGATTGTGGGTCATTGGCCCTCACACAATACCAAAGAATCATTATATTTTTAAATGACTTTTTTTGAAGGGGTGAATTTCAAGGCATTCAACAGACAAAAAATGTTTATAAAGACTTGCCAGTGAGTAGCAAATCTGTTTGCCTCTTAAAATGTCTTCCCAGAATAGGTCCTATTCTTCAACAAGGCACACAGTCTAGCAGCACCCAAATGCTAATAGAAGTTGTGTTCCCTTAGTTTAGGGCTGCGTTTCCCAAACATTTTCCTTCATGATCAAAAACCACTTATCAAAAAGACCTTTCTACCCAATGTAGGTAAAACATGTTAAGCCAATTTAAATGTCCCAGTTGTAATTGGGTAATGGGTTTGTGTGGTGTTACCTATAGAAAAAACACACTCAATTTTGGGTTATTAAGTTTAAGGAATGCGATAACCAGAAAACTACAGTGCAAGTAAAATAAGATTGGCTTAGTGTAACTGGCAACTGAAAGGACAAAAGAAAGCAACAGCAATCTTTCAGTGATGCATTAAAACCATCCATGTCTGAGAATACGTAAGACATTTTGCGTAGGTTGTTTATCTGTAATCTTTACAATCCCTTTATAATAAGAGCTGTGGTGGCACAGTGGTTAGAATGCAGTACTGCAGGCTACTTCTGCTGACTGCCAGCTGACTGCAATTTGAATCTCACAGGCTCAAGGTTGACTCATCCTTCTGAGGCCAGTAAAATGAGGACCCAGATTGTTAGGGGAAAATATGCTGATTCTGTAAACTGCTTAAGAGGGCTGTGAAGCGATATGTAAGTCTAAGTGCTATTGCCGATACTTAACCTATGTCCTCTCCAGCTGCCATTCAGAATTGGTAACACTGGGTGAGACAGGTCAGTAGTCAGACTTGGGATAAAGCAGCTTCATATTCTCAGTTGCAAGAGAAAGTTGAGGTTGACTTTCCTACAGCTGTTCTGTAAGCTCATGGCAGAAGCGAGATATGAACCAAGAACTCCCCAATTCATAGCTCCATCAATTATTGCATACCCCAATCATAAGGAGCCCCTGAATGTTCATCTCCTCTCCCCAATATCTGTTCCAGTTACATCACATTTATTCAGCACAGGCCACATATTTTATTGAAGTACACCATCTAACTGTTTGGCTGAGCGTCAGGTATAAATTGACTCTCAAAATGCTGGAAAAAAAATGTGCCCAACTAACTTATTCCAGGTATGGCAGCTCATATAAACTGTATGAATCCTTCCAAATCTCCCAACTTCATCGGAAACCAGCATACAAGCCCTGGGAGATCTGTGATCATTCCTCAATTCTGTTTTCAGCTGCCAAGCAGGAAGATTTCCCCTGAAAGGCTGCACGCTTCCAGAGAAGCATATGTTGTGATTCCACAGTTGAGAATATCTGGTTCCAGGTGTTTCCCCTTTCACCGGATCCTCCCACGGCTTTATAAAGTCAGGAAAAGGAGTCCCATTAACAAACTAGCATAGCTAATCAGTCTTAGTTTCTTTTTGTTCCGATTTTGGAAATTCTAGCTTTAGCCGTTTTAAGGAGAGCTTGAAGAAAATGGGTGGCTTGCAAAATAAGTGGATTTTCTGCTCCTCATTGCTATTTATCGGAGGCAGGGTGAGCTCGCAGGCATGTAGGTGGAGAGGAAGGTAACGGACTTTGACTTGTTCCAAACCCAGTTTCTTCAGTGTACCTAGAGAGAGTTTCTATATGTGCATAAAAAAGAAAAGAAACAATGAGCCATTTGCATTTCTGATTTATGTTGAGTCCAACAAAATATTATTTGACAAGCCTAATTACCCTGAAAGGGAAGTGGTGGCTTAGTGGCTAAGCTTGTCGATCAGAAAGATTGGCAGTTCAAATCCCTAGCACTGCGTAATGGTGTGAGTTCTCATTACTTGCCCCAGTTTCTGCCAATGTAGTAGTTCGAAAGGATGTAAAAATGCAAGTAGAAAAAATAGGAGCCACCTTTGGAGGGGGAAGGTAACATTGTTCCCTGTGGCGTTTAGTCATGCCGGCCACATGACCACGGAGACGTCTTCGGACAGCGCTAGCTCTTCAGCTTTGAAATGGAGATGAGCACTGCCCCCTAGAGGAGGGAATGACTAGCACATATGTGCAAGGGGAACCTTTACCTTTAACTACCCTGAAGCCCATTTCACCCTACCATCTTCTTGGATTTTAGTTCATGGCCATATCCTGCCAGGCTCTTCTTAATACCCCTCTTACCTGTGGTGCTAGCTTGCTCCAGTGAGAATACTTGTGATCCCCAAGGATTGGGCAACCTAAGCCATAAGCCAAGTGGACTCTGAGTTGATGCTTCACTCCTGCATAATGAACAACATATGGGGAAAAATAAGAGGCATAACCATTAAATATATTTGGTTGGTTTTGGTCAGATTACATAAAATTACTTTCATATGCATTTTATCCTGAGGGAAAATTTAAGCTTCCTTTGATTTAAACAGCTTGATATACAAATGTTAGCAGGAAAAAAAATCAAGTTTTTAATAGTACAATGTCTTCCCTTAAGTGACATGCCAAGTATAGAGATATTTCTCTTCTACCAAGCAGTTTTGCCTATTAGCTTGGACCTTAAGTGTTATATTACACTAGTAAAATAGCCTTTATATTTTCTTATTTTACTGTTATTCTCAATTCTTTAATGCTTTTTGCAATATCTACCATCTTATTGATTGATGTAATGATGCAAATCTTTGGTTATTGCATACATCAAAAAATAATTAAGGCTTCAATCCGAAAGCATTTCATTTAGATTCAGTGGAAAAAAACCAAGATTTAAAAAAGGTCAGATTCTCAGATGCTTTAGGTGGTTTATGGGTATAGATGTGATGTTTCTTAACAACAGGTTAGGCAATGGGAAGCATTAAAGAAAGGGGCTTGTAATTGCTTACCTGTGATTGGTTCCAATTCAAGGAGAGAACAAGTGGACCAGGTGCTTAGCACACGATACCGGGTCACTGCCAAGTGAGCATCTCTGTTCTGGCGCACTTTGTGCAACTTTTTGTCTTCTAAAGATACACGATAATTTGGCGCAAGTGTCATCTAAGCCAAAGATGTACATGACTCAAAATCAATTCTTCATAACATCCAAAAAGCCAATAGGACAAACAGTTGAGAAGATTAATAGGTTACGTAGAATGGAGAAAACCGTTGAATTGCTCCACTGGTAATCCAGAACATCCAAACTTTTTATCATTTAGGTATGGCAGCTAGAGGGGAACAGGTAACATAAGAACAATGAGCCTTTTAGAGGCCAACACTTGCTCTCAATTTCAAGTAGGCCCACCAAATATACATAAATATTATATGTATAACAGAAAAGCCAGTTTGGTGTAGTGGTGAAGGCATCAGGCTAAAAACTAGGGAATTTGAGAGTTCTATTCCTACTTTAGGCATGAAGCCAAATGAGGGATCTTGGATCAGTCATCGCTCAGCCCTAGGATGAAGGCCATGGCAAACCAACGTTGAAAATGTTATCCAGAAGATTGCAAGGACTTATCAAGCCAGTTGCTAAAAATCAAGACTAATTTGAAGGCACTAACCTCTCCCCAAATAAAGCACCCAACAACTTAGTGCAATTATGGTACAGAAGTGATACTGAGGCTACAAATTATTCCACATTACTTTCAAAAACTGGTATCCATGTTGGTGAAGATGCTGTTGAATCCCCTGAATCGAGGGCGCTAATCCTAAATCTGCCTAAATGCTGTCTGGTAAGCAAGAACTAAAGCAGAGGTCTCCACGTTAAATGTTGTGGCCACCACCGGCAAGTCTCTGCTGCTAGGTATACTCACTTTGAAATGCGACTGCTGGCCCTCCACTTCTTTCTCCATAATGGGAATGTCCACCAGCCCCCCTTCCGGCTCTGGTTTTCCAATACAAATTGCCCTATGAAAACAACAGGGAGGGATTTCAGTTCTCTCCAATCAACACTCTTTGCATGAAGACCAAGGGCTGCTAGGTTCTCCTTATACCAGTGACGGAGCGTGCTTTGTCTGGGCCACAACCCGGAAGAGGAGCTGCTCAGGGGACATGTGCGTGTTGGAAAATGAACATCTGGGTTCAGGTGCGCACATGCTCACTGGCAAGCTAGTCTTCCGGTTTCTGGTGTGCATGCACACATGGCAATCAGCTGGACGGCACGCATGGTCACATCAGAAAATGGAAGACCAGCTCTTCCAGTTTCCGGCACTGCCGCGTGCACAAAGGCCAGCTGATCGTTGCATGCACGCCAGAAGAGGAACGGGTGACGTCATGTGTGCCACGCGACATGGCTCCGTGTGCCACTTTGGGCAAGCGTGCCATAGGTTCACCACCACGGCCTTATACTATAATTCATACCACAGAAATGTGGTCCTTAGTAAATTCTTGGCTTACTGAAAGTCAATATTATCAAATCACAACAACAACTTAGTTATCATTTGTAAGATTTCTCCTACCAGTATTTCTTTTCCACCTGACGGGTTTTGAACATCTCTTTGACCTGGTGTGCAATCATCTCATCTTTTGCTAAGACCATCACTCCAGTAGTTTCTTTGTCCAGCCGGTGACATAAATGCAGAGATTCAGCTTTCATGCCATCTAACATCTTGGCCAGTATTGGCAGCACATCTGTAATGCATTTCTTCACCCCAGGGCCACCTGCGAAGCAGACATAATCTAGGTTCACCTATAATGCAAAAGCATAAACCCCAGCTTACAAATAATTAAGTTCATTTATTCCACTAAATTAAATCAAGCTATTTTACACTTAACATAAATCACATAATTTCGAAAGCTATGTATTTTATTGGTGCTACAGCATTTCCAAATTTGCACATATCCAACTCAAGTTGGACCAATTGCAGAAAAAAAAATTTTTTTATGTTAAGATACCTGGGAAACAAGTATCGATGTAATCTGAGTGTTGGGTATTCTTTCTGCTGCCATTCCAATATCTACGTTACCATGAAAACATACACTATATTGCCAAAAGTACTCGATCACCCATCCAAATAATCAGAATCAGGTGTTCCAATCACTTCCATGGCCACAGGTGTATAAAATCAAGTACCTAAGAATGCAGACTGTTTTGACAAACATTTGTGAAAGAATGGGTCGCTCTCAGGAGCTCACTGAATTCCAGCACGGAACTGTGATAGGATGCCACCTGTGCAACAAATCCAGTCGTGAAATTTCCTCGCTCCTAAATATTCCATAGTCAACTGTCAGCTCTATTATAAGAACGTGGAAGTGGTTGAGAACAATAACTCAACCACGAAGTGGTAGGCCACCTAAACACGTCCAACATCAGTGTGTGACCTCACAAATGCGCTTCTGGAAAAATGGTCAATAATCCCCATCAACACTCTCCTGAAGCTTGTGGACAGCCTTCCTAGAAGAGTTGAAGCGGTTATAGCTGCAAAGGGTGGACCGATGTCATATTGAACCTTATGGATTAGGAATCGGATGTCACTTACAGTAAGTTCATATGCGAGTAAAGGCAGGTGAGCGAATACTTTTGGCAATATAGTGTAGATACTCAGACAGATGAAGAAGCTCAGGTTATTTTTATTGCTTTTAATACCAGTCTACGCAGTATACAAAAAGAAAAAAAAAACCTCGCAGTGTTTGCTTAGAGAATCTACAATGTAAAAGCATCTGCCACATATATAACTAGAAAATCTCAAGCTACATTTTGAACAGAAAATAAGACTTAATTCCAAGGAATGAATTCCTATACAGCTTCAGTAACAGATACAAAATCATTTGACTTCTCAGCATGACATTTATTACCCAGTCTAATACATTTTTATCAACTGCTAGAAAATCAGCATCATTACACTTACCATGGACAGGAAGTCCATAAGGCTTGTTTATTACTACAATATCTTTGTTTGTATAGAGGATTTCCTTTTTGAGAACTTTGGCTAGGACGTTAGGATGGAGCTGCTGGAAACATCGGGTCTGCTGAACATATTCTTGCACTCGCCTCAATACTCGGTCTTTTGGAACCTTTGAATAGTCAAGCAAAGAACAAGTCAGGTCATTAGTCTCTTTATTGCTCAGCTTTGGTAGCAACAACAAAGCAGAAACGCATAAAAGACAAGGTAACAAACAAGGAGCTACATAGAAAATACGTATATTAGAGGGATTTTTGTTTTTTGGGAAAGGTGAAAATTGATGTGAAGGTGCTATGGGAAAAAATGATAGGATGTTTTAAGAGATTGGGGGGGGGGGGAGAACACTTCTTCCATCTCATTTGTTAAAAAGTCTGCTTTTCCAAGGTTGGAGAATCCGTGACCCGTCAAAACTGCGCTCGACTAAGCCGCGCCCAATTAAACCGCGTCGCTGACGTCATCAACAGGGCAACAACAGCCAGCGCGGAGAAAGAAGGGCGCTTTAAATAGCGCTTTGAAAGCAAGCCGATTCAATTTAAGGTAAGGGTTAGGTTTAGGGTTAGGTTAAGGGTTAGGATTAGGTTTAGGGTTAGATTTTGGGGGGTTAGGTTTAGGGGTTAATTTTAGGTTTAGGGTTTACAGTGTGCTTCTGTCTCCGCGCTGTTGTCGCCCTGTTGATGACGTCAGCGATGTGGTTTAGTCGACCGCGGTTTTGTGGTGGAACCGGAGAATCCGCTAAAGATAGATTCAAATAAATCTGATGGAACAAAACTAAACAACTAAAGAGAATTTATACTCCATGCTTCCTTTGAAGATTATTGCAGCTTGCTTTGATGCAAACACTTTTAAGTCCAGGTTAGCCTAAAATATAAATATAAAACATGAACGATTTTATTGAAAAGGTAACAGGATGGCAGGCAAAGAATTGCTATGAATAGGAAGGATAGTCTCTCTCTCTGTGTATGTGCGCATGCATAATGGTGAACTTTTGAGAGCTGAATGCAACGAAATTTCCTTTTAATGTGTGCTGATTAGTGTACATTTAAAATGATAATAAAGTTTTGTTCTATCTGTCCAGAGCCACCGTCAGACCACTTTCTGGACAAACTGTGTCTTTAAATTGTCTTCCCAACGGAGTCCCTCATAATGAACACGGAGGGTAACACACGTTCCTGCATCTCAGCAAATCCTTTTAGGATTTTGCACATCTCAAAACTTCCATTGCCGCATCGCACACAACTGGGAGACCCATTTCGCTTAATTGTCAGTCTCCTCGCCACCAATGCACGCTGGGAAATGTAGTTTCTCCGTGGTGCATGCTGGGAAAAAACCCTCCCCCCCCCTCTCCTCATGATTCCCAGTCAAGCCCACAAATTCACCTCCGGAACCGCTTTTGGCTTCTTCTGTTCCCGCAGCTTCTCCGCCATCTGCTCGGCGGTTACGGAAGCGGCAGCGCCCGGACTGTGGGCAAAACTCCGAACAGCCGCTCGTAGAAAAGAGGACGGAACGTTTTGCACAGCCATTTTCTTTCCTGCCCACGTGTGACGTCAGAAAGGGATGGACTCAACTCTTCCCACGGCCCGCCCCTTTGTCTCGCGGGCTCTCCTCGCGCCTTGCCCGAAGAAGGCCTACCAATCGCGGCGTTCGAGAGAAGAACACTCTCCTTCCAATGAGACGTCGGTGCGACGCTCTATGCCGTCTCTCTCCCCGTCCAATAACTTACCCGGAGGGGCGGAGCAAAACGACTGGCCAATGAGAAAGAGAGGTGGGAAGCCCTTGCAGCCAATAGCAACGTGCCGGCGGGCGAGGTGGGTCTTGTTTTCTTCGGGTTTAAAAGAACGGCAGTTGAGGAGCGGCGTTAACGGTTGTCGGGCAGCCGGGAAGGCGGCGTGGGCGAGGCGGTGTCCAGGTACTCGCGGCGGGACCGGCCCGGGAAAGCCAGGGGAGCGTCGCGAGGCTCAGCACGCTCAGGAAGGAAGGCTGGGAGAGCGGCTGGTGGATGGGAAATGTTGCTTTAAACCAGGGTGGATTTGATTTAAATCAAGTCGATTTAAATCACTAGTAAAAAGCTTTGATTTAAACCAACTCGATTTAAATCATAATTTTTAAAGAGCAACTGTCATCTCTGTCCCGCAGCGGCTCCTCTTCTGACCCGCTGTTGGCTCATAGACAGTCCCAATATTGCAGAATATACATCCTCATGCTACTTAACTAAGCCACATTTCATGCTAAATAAATTATTAATGTTTCTTCAATAGAAAACTCTCTTTAGATAAATTTTTACTCTTAAACATTTCATTAAAATATATTTGGTAAAAATTTTAAAAATCTTATTTATTTATTTTTAAATATCCACCGTGCTTTAAAACATCTTATGTGAATGGGAAATTAGCAATCTCAGAAGCCATTCAGATGGGAGTTTTCACTGCCTCTGGGTTAATATAAGGTGGAGAAGGGTTGCTGAAGACTGCCTGAAAAGTTCCTTCTCAATAAATGATGTTCATTTCAATATACCGTGTTTCCCCCCCCAAATAAGATAGGGTGTTATTTTCTTTTGATCCCCAAAATAAGCACTTGGTGTTATTTTTGGGGTGGTCTTGTTATTTTTGAGGCGCAGAACGCAGTGAGCGTGGTCATCTGGCTACTACTGTGTTGCAAAATTTAAGGGGAGAGCTTATTTTAGCACATGCACTCAAAAGGCTTATTATCGGGGAGGAATTATTTTCAGGGAAACAGGGTGTGTGATCTATAATGTGAATAAGTAATCCTATTCTTACAAATAAACAGTAAGCATGAAATAATTTCATTCTAAGTGGTGGCTTGATAGAGATGGATCAGAGAGTTAGACTTAAATGGATTCTGTGAGGGCTAGAATTTGAAATGCAGTATTTTTGCTATAAATATTAGCAAAATCTGTTTCTGTATATGTCATTTTTCTATTCATCATTCCGACTTAGTGCAAGTTTTAATATTTTTATGTTGATTCTTTCCCTAGTAAATTCATGAACATTTTGAAGCAATATTACTTGCTAGAAGATATTACAGGTATGAGAGCCCTTTTTAATTCTTATAAACAAAATGACATCAGTTCTGTGGTATGAAGAGGTTGATTGCTGTATCCAGTTAGGGGTATAGTTACTACATTTGAAGACTGCATAATTTCCCTATTTATTTAACTAATTCTATGAAACCTGGATTCATACACACTAAATGATGGTTTACTTTGATTTATTAAATAACCCATCATTGACTCACTTGGATAAAAATGTATGCTAAATCATGGTACAATAATTACATTGTACCATAGTATCTAGTTTACACATTATGCTAAGCTACAAAAGCTGTTGACAGGGCTAGATTTATAAATTAAAAATAACTCACCATTTATTTAACTACTTTGTTGAACAACCCAAGTCATCCTAATTCATAAACAACCTTTTAATACTTCCAAATATTCTAAATGTAATCACTCCTGACATGCTGCATGTCTATCCCTGTGTTTATTTTCAACTAATTTTGTACAATCTCAAAAGGAAACTTTTGCAGTCTATTATTATTGTATAACCATGGAAACTGGTATCAGGTGCAGTAAGCACCATGTTGAGCATGCACTAATTTGTATGCCATAATTTGCAATCTACAATGATTGAATTCACTTGTACTAAGAAGAAACCATATCCTGGCTTAACAAAATGTATGAACTAATATTTGAGGGTTTAGTAGATACAGGCTTTTTATGTCTTTGTCCACTGATTGTTGTACATTTAAACCGATGAATATTTTAATATTTCATATGGCATTCTGTAAAGCTGAGACAGCCAGGTGATCTACTAAAGCTCCCACTGGACGTGACTTGTTTGGGTTACATTATGCTTTTCATAAAGTGTACATGGTGATTTCTAGACAAGGCATCCTCAGGAACTTCACGGGAGACAATGTAATCATATCCAGAGTTTCCACATTATTTTTTTCTTCTGTTTAATGATGTCCAATTCTTGGAGACGCTTGGACAAAGCCTGCTGTTTTCTTGGGAAGGTTTTTCTGAAAGTTTGCCATTGTGTCTTTCCTAGGACTGAGATAAAAAGACTCACCCAGCTGGCTTGTGCACAAGAAAGAACTAGAAATCATAATCTCCTGATTTTTAACATGATACCTTACCCTCTATGCCAGACAGATTCTAATGAATTTACCAAATGTTTAAAGTAGATCAAAAAATTAGTTTTTTAAAAATATGAAAAAGGTTTGCATAACTAGCTAAGGTATTTCTGGAGAAAACTAAATTATTAAAATACAATTCCTTTGGGAAGCTGTACCTACTTGTCTAGCTTTCCCCATATTCCCTGAATTTCTGCTTTGGCAAGTATAATTGTTATAATAATTATTTACAACTGTTTTAAGTATTAGATTGTATGCAGCTGTAAACAAAAAATGCAGAACCAATATTAGAATGTACTTCAGTTTTTTTTAAATTAGATATCTGCCCACAGTTATACAACAAAATGTTTATTTTTTGAAGGTTAAAGGGAATGTGTGTAAGTCTATATCTAACTACTTACCATTGTAACTTTAGATGTCTATAATAGATATTTTCAAGATAATTTGTTTAGACATAGCAAGATAGTGTCAAGAAACTTCAATCTGTACTAAAACATATCCTTTTTGCAGCTTGTTCTGGAATTTCCTTGTCCGATTGAATAGAAACCACTGGGCTGCTTTTAATTTCCTTTTGCTCGTCCAATTCCTTTTCAAGATGCTTTGTTTTTTTCAAATTTGGTTGTTCAATGCGTCCTCTGCGCACAAAATGACTGATACGAGATTCTAGACCTTCACATTTGGGCCGATCCATTAACGGTTTGTAATTGCGGGCTTTCACTCCCTCGATTAAAGCATTAATCTGGTTGTGGACTGGTGGAGTTACCTCTCTCCAGAGTATTGTTGTGCTGTTGCTTGAAGCTGTAATCAACAATTCATCATCATCAGAACAAAAAAAACCATTTAATTTACTAATTGCTTCTGCCCTCTGAAGTAGTTCTAAATACACTATTGCCAAAAGTATTCGCTCACCTGCCTTTACTCGCATATGAACCTACTGTAAGTGACATCCCATTCCTAATTTATAGGTTTCAATGTGATGTGTGTACACCCTTTGCAGCTATAACAGCTTCAACTCTTCTGGGAAGGCTGTCCACAAGGTTTATGGGAATTTTTGACCATTCTTCCAGAAGCGCATTTGTGAGGTCACACACTGGTGTTGGACGAGTTTACATGGCCTACCACTTGGTGGCTGAGTTGCTGTCGTTCCCAAACACTTCCACGTTCTTATAATACAGCTGACAGTTGACTGGAATATTTTGGAGCAAGGAAATGTCACGACTGGATTTATTGCACAGGTGGCATCCTATCAGTTCCCCGCTGGAATTCACTGAGCTCCTGAGAGCGACCCAATCTCACAAATGTTTGTCAAAACAGTCTGCATGCCTAGGTACTTGATTTTATACACCTGTGGCCATGGAAGTGATTGGAACACCTGATTCTGATTATTTGGATGGGTGAGCGAATACTTTTAGCAATATAGTGTATATTGAAACTTATTAGAACCACTCTACCTAGCACTATAGTTTTTAACATATTACTCGATATATTAAACAAATAATATATTTTGTTTAACATATGTTAAACCAAAGGAAATGGTTCTTTAAAAACAATGCTCATTAAATATGAAGTGAGTTGTATGCTTATATAAAATGACAAAATTGAATTTTACAGATAGACCGAAGTATACACTATACCAGTAGTCTACCACATGGTAAATTGAAGGTTTACTTTAACACAATTTTTAAAAATATCATTCTTCCTACCTGGCTCTGTAGGTATCTTTGCAAAATCCAGGCCCCATAACATGCTGTACAGCATCTGAGTTTTAATAGCGTGGTTCGTCCAAAGCTGCTGAAAGCGTGTAACATTAAATTCCTGGACTTGGTGATCGTAGTTCCACTGGATGTTTTCAAACTCACAATCATATAAAACTAGAGGAAATTCCACTGCCATGCTGCAAGGTAATCAACTTAAATTAGTACAAATCAGGTAATTCCAACAGAGTGCACATTGCTTTGAAAATATTACAGCTCTTGATAACAGATCAAAATGATAAAACATAATCTTAACAAGGCAAGCTCAAATATAGAGAGCCATTGCCAATATAGTAAGATTGTGCATGCTTTCAGGAATTCCTACCTGTATTGTGGTTTCCTAGGATTAGTTTCTATATCAAACAGTTCATCAATAATGTCTGGCTTCTCCATCCTTTGTCCAATCAGGAAGAGAATGGCCATCATGCAGCGGACTTGATGATAGAGGAATGCTTGGCCTGTTACTTCAAATGCATATATTTGGAAAGGATTTAGTTCTTCCACTTTCCTTTCTTGATCTGCAAGCTTCACTTCTGCAGTCAGGATTGTCCTCTGAAAGTTGGTCACACCGTTGGCTACGTCCATTTTGCAAAGATTACGAAAATCATGGGTCCCTATAAATCTTTGAGCTGCCGTATTCATAAGAGTGACATCCAGATCAGCACGGGGAAAGAAATAGCAATAGGTCCTCTTCAGGCAACTAAATCTAGCACTGAAGCTAGGATCTACAGGGGCCCATGCTAATACTCTTATGTCAGGAGGGAGCACCTGATTCAAAATATGGGTGTAGCGGATCTCCTCTGAAATATGACTTTTACCTTCTGTGTAAACAACCCCAGATTTATTCTCTGAAAGGTTTGACCGGAGATCCAAAGAGATCACCTGAAAATTGCAAAAACAGTTGTGATTCTAGAATTAGGTACATATTTTTTTTCTGTTGAACTATCATTAACAATTTTCCTGTTCATCCAGTGGTGAAGAGCTTCCAGCTAACAGGCTATGGTATCATTTTTTGATATACTGATGTTTTCACAATTTTCCTGTTCATTTATAATATATTCCAAAGTGCCTTTTGTGCCAATAAAATATAACCAGAACCCAAATGCCGAAATACCACTTTCATTGGAATTGCAATAAAATGAATTTTGTTTTAGCGGAGCTTCACACAACAGATTTTGCATGCAGTGGACTACATTTCAATGACAATTTATGTCATTTGCAGAATAGTGATAGGCACATAATAGATTTTGGTCTAAATGACATTACTGTAATTGAAATGACACCATTTTACAAATAACGTAAAGTGCTTTTGCATTTAACAAATGTTACTTTGCATTTAACAAACATTTATGTATAACGTTTTCCCACAATCCATTAAAGCATTTCACTGTATAAAGGTTTCGGAGTAGTTTTTCCTTGGAAATCTGGATCTCAATTGCTTTGATTAAAAATTTTTGTTACTTGTAATAATAGACCTTTTCTAAATAGTTAAATCCTTTTTGCAGAAATAATAGCTTGTCATTAGTTCCAGATCGATTCTCAGGCTCATCTCCTAATTTTATAATAGATGTCTTAGCTGACTATTTACAAATGTTATAATTTAAACCATTGTAATGCATTAATAATAAATCAGTAGTTCTTGTTCTTATATTCAGAGTTCTAACATTGTGCAGTTGAGTAAATATAAGCTTATAGAATGGGAAAAACCCAAATCTCTAACAAAGCACTTTAAATTATATGGGCTGGAGAAATAGAGCTGTATTAGTGTATGATGGCAAAAAATCAGGATTCTGAAAGTATATTTTATTATCCAAAACGTTATTAACAGTTGTAAATTTTTATCAGGTGAATATGATCAAATGAGCTACACCTCACAAAAAGTTATGTCTTAATATTTATTAGTTGAAAAAGGTGCTATCAGACTTTTATATTACAGAAGAGATTGTTAATGAAATTCACTAAGCATTTTTTTGCACAATCAACATAGCCTTTTTTAAACAGTTGGGGGGGGGATTATTAGTTGCAATAACACATGTTCTCTGTGTCACCCCATCGCTCATTTTAGTGTGAATTAAATATTAGACTTACTTGGCCAAATGCACTGACTCCTTTGTCGGTGCGTCCACAGCGATGATAGTTAGAAGTCTGCCTGCTGACCACCAACCGAGTTTTTCCCAGAGCTTCAAACAGTTTCTCTTCTATTGTATTGTTGGTGTTCTCCTGGCTGGCAAAGCCCTGATATTCCCACCCCAGGTAGGCGATCTTGAGTGCCACGTGCCTCTGGCCATATGCACTGAAATTGAATGGCCGCTGTGGACGCTTCTTCCCCTTTCCTGATGCTGGGAGGCCATTCCCCTCGCCTGGGCTTTTTCTGTTTTCCAAGAGCCTGCCTTCCAGCCTTTGCACTGTCTCTTCCAGCTCCTGGATTCTCTTCAGTAGCCTTTCTGTTTCTTCTGTGCCTTTGGCCATTGGTAGAATGCTATTTTTTAAAAAAGAATCTGGCAATATGAAAATGCAATAGTAGTGGAAAAGAATCAATCTGCAAATAACCAAATGAATACAATCTGTATTAGCTACTAAAAGCTATTCAGCTGAAGAAAATTAACTACCTTGCTTGCCAAATATTTCTGCAGCGAAAGCTTGTTGGGATTTTATGAATTTCATTGCTGAGAACTGAGTGTCTGCTTTTGTTCACTTACAGAATAATCTGTTTTAAACCACCTTTATACTTGGATCCTCCATTTCTAAGCTGGCCAAAGAGCAAAAGGTATCTTTTCCAGGTATGCATACTAATTTGTGACCAAATTAAGCCCTACTTGCAACCTGTTAGTATTGTTTGTTCAAGGGCATCCAGAGCACACCTTCAATTAAGCAATGCCATTCATCAGGACCCCAAAAGCATTCCTTCTACGTCATGGTGTTCTGGAATGAGTGCAAGGGGTTCCGATCCTAATGGCATTCCAGAGCCCCTTAAAGACCTGCTTCTTCTCCCAGTCATGGGCTAGATTGGTGGGAATATGATATGCTTATCTTCTTGGCTAGTTCTGCCATCTTGTTATTGTTCTCATTTTCCTATATTTATTATTTATTTTTATATTGTGAATTGCCCAGAGTTGGAAGTCAGGAAGTATGAAGTTGAATTAAATAAGATTTTTTTAAAGCTGTTCTAAGGGAGAAGTGGTTAAAAAGAAAAAGAAAACAACACAAATTGATTTCATTAGAGCGTGCATCATTTTGCTGTTATTTAGAAAATGGGTAATGCAAAAATCACAAGGTAATTTAAAAGGAAAGCTGAAATGGTGATAGTTACTGAATGTACAGAAGTAGGAAAAAGGACTTAAAGAGCATTGAGAAATAAATAACAAGTACTGTTGTACATTCCTTCTTAGACATATATTCCTTCAGAAATAAACTCCATCCTTGCTCTTTAGAATTAATTGCAGCAACTTATCAAGCTGTTAGAGTTACTACACTCTACTTACTTTTCCAGTCCAGGCACAGGGGCGTCTTGCTTTGTGACCCTGAAGTCTGCCCTACTGCCATCTCAAACACCCCCCCCCCCAAAAAAAAAATCCCATCTCTAGGAGAGGAAGGGATTGGGGTGAGTATGCCTTTACCTGAAAAAAATATTTGGGATGTGCAATAGGTGTGTTTCTATCTATCTGGCCAGAGGAGCCGAGGAGGGTTAATAAGATGACCTGATAGAGATGGAGTTGATAAATAAGCATGAGTTGTAAGGCATTTATGACGTGGCAGACTGTACAAACCTAGCTTGGTATCTCTTTTCCAGAATTAATAACTACCCCAACTGAGAGAAGCAATGCAAGCCCTGATACGACCCAACCGATACAGATGGAAGTCTATGAACAGGGAAGAACGGCTCAAAGAAGCTGCCATGGACTTTATTCGCATGTGTGCAGAACAGGGTGAGGGTGATAGCCCGAGACAGCTTCAAGCGGCCCCTCAGCTGGACCCCTACCCGAGAGCCTCGGTGGCCTCAGTGGCCAGACCTATGCTTCCTACAATGATCAGGCAAGGTCCGACACAATCCAGCTTCCAGTCAGACAACCAGTCAGAGAATTCCAGAGTTTCTAAGAAACCTGTGATGAAAAGGAAAGTTCTAAGGCGAACGCCTGATGGAGAAATGCAAGTGACAGATGAATCTATCATTAGTGAAACAGAATCCAATAATCCTAGTGTCCAACAATCCAGTCCTGAATGTGAGAACTTAAATCAGAGAATGTACCTTCAGAATGCTCAGGAAAAGGAGGAAGAGTGTAATGAGGAGAACCAGCCCCAAAGTTCCCCTGGGTCAGTCTATTCCTGGAGTCCTTCTGAGGAAAGCCAAAATCAGTGTTCCCGAAAAGCAAGCCAGAGCCTCAGCTCTTCGTCCTTGGAGCAGGAGATCATCCTAACTGGCCACCCCAAGTCTTTCATATTACCAAAGTTGGAGCAGCAGCTCAGTCGGAACAGAATGAAGACTGATCGGGTTGCCCGTTACCTGGAACACAAGCACGACTGGGAATCCCTGCGGCTCCCAGGAGAAGACCCCAGGAAAGATGTGCGCTGGAGCATTCGGGAACAGATGCTCTGCAAGTCAGAATTGCCTCCTAAACCGGCTCAGCCTGTTTATATTCCCAACAATTATGTGGTGCCTACAGAGAAGAAGAGATCTGCCCTGCGCTGGGGAATACGCTGTGACTTGGCTAACGGTGTGGTGCCTAGAAACATCTATTCCTCCTAAGAACCTGGAATCTTTAAAATGTCCTATACAGAAGAATTTAGTAGATCCCAAAGAGCTAGCTCTACCTCAAATATGCAGCTAAGCTATTTTTATTTATTTCCAATTCCAAATGCCACCCATTTAATCTTCAAGATCTATCTTGGATCTGAATGCCTACTTTCTTGCAAAAGATTTTTTAAAAGCTACCATTGTTTCAGATCATATTATTTGAATGTACATATTACCTTATAAAAAGACAGGCAGAAGATGAATCAAAATCTACTGAAAGGATCCTTGTTTTTTCCCCAAGATACTTCATACACATTCCCTCTTTGAACTCCTATGCTTTTAAAAAGTTTTAATTTGTGGATGTATAGATTAAATTAAATTTATGAAGTGAAATGATTATTTTATTCTTTCCGAGGACGAACTTAATTTCTCCTGCTTTTCATCACTCGTTAAGAGTTGCTGTTCAGAGCTACAGAAACTTTTCTCTGGAATGAGGTTAACGGATATACTTGTCTATGAATAAAAGTGCACAGCACATTCCTTTATAACGGGGGTCTTCAACCGTGGCCGTTTGAAGACTTGTGGACTTCAACACCCAGAATTCCTCGACAGCAAATGCTGGGAGTTGAAGTCCTCAAGTGGCCAAGGTTGGAGACACCCCCCGCCAAGCCTGCCACTTGAGAACCTCCATAGGTTGGCGTTTCTTAAAAGGTGCCAAGTTTGAGAAATGTTACAATATGGGGAATGCTCAAGTTGTTGGTCGAAGAAGCTGCTTTAAATGACCCCCCCCCAGGACATTTTCCGCGACATTCCCAAGATACCAGGAGCAAAGCGGTCCTCCCGTCAATTCTGGAAAGGCGTGCGGGGGCCCTTCGGCGCCAGAGCCCAGTCCTACCTCCGTCGCGTGTCCACGCGCACATGGGTTGGAGGCAAAGACCGCCGAGCGCCGTTCCACAGGCAACTTCCATGCAGGAAATGACGCGCCATTCCCCTGTCCCGAAACAGAGCGGAGGTTTCTGGGAAGTGGAGTCTTTCCGGGCCCTGCGTGGCCTGCCGCCGAACGTCAAGAATTTTACGTCATCAGCCTTTCCCTTCACCCAGCCTAAAACGGGCGCCCCTCGGCAATCTCTAGGCGGGCGGGGCGGGGCACGTGAAGGCCCCGCCCCTCTGAGATGACCATAGCAACAGCGCGGTCGCTCCGCCCCATTCCAGCGGTTATAAATACTGGGCTGTCGCGGCCTCGAGTCAGGCCCCGTTTGTTCCCGCAACGTTTAACGGTCGTTGCCTATCTGGTTGCGGCCCAGCCTCTGGTCGCCCTCAGGATGGAGGGCAAGATGTGGGCGAAGCCGAAGTACTTAGCGATGGGGCGTGGGGGGGTGCCCCTTGGGCACTTGGAACACAACGTAAGAGCCAGGCGAGGGACAGGGCTTCTTGCACCCCGGAGCCCCGATCAGAGTCTTCGTTCTAGTCCTTTGCCTCCTCACACACACACACACAGCGCCTTTATTCAGCTGCACCCTGAATAATAGTGGGGGAATGAAAGGCGATCTTTGCACATGCCCAGAGGCTCTTCTGTTGCTTTTGTGGGGGCTCCCTGCTGGTGGGCTGAAAGCTGGTTAAAAGCAACTGACCGGATTAGGGCTAAATTCTCAGCCTCAGTGGCTGTCAGGTATAGTGCTTCTACCCAAGGGGGTTCAAATTGGCAACTTAGAAGTATGGGTAAGTCTTCCATTGAAGACTTTCTCGTTCATTTATGGATGTATAGGGTTTTCCCCCACCACCAAAGCATTCCCAGGGAGGAGGATTCTTCCTCTCTATATTACCAATTTTTTTGTCATTGGCTCTTCTACTTTATTCTGTCTTGCTCTGTACCAAGCAATTGTTTTAAAACAGCATGCATTTTAATTATGTTCTCCAGATTGATTACAGGTAGTCCTTCAGCTTTATGCCCGTGATCAAAGTAACTTTTCAACCAATCTTTCCATTTATGACCTTTGCAGGTCTGTAAAGCACAGCTGAAGGTGCCACAAATACAGTGGTGGTTTCATTTAGCAACTGTTTTGCTTAATGATGGAGCTGCTGGTTGTTATTAGGGTAGCTAAACAAGGCCTGCCTATAATTCTGTGGCTGATGCTTCTTAGGGGCAAGTCGCTATTATGTTGCTCTTCAAAATAGTTCTACTGGGGCCAATATGTCAACATCCTTGCCCATAAAGACCATAAATTGAATGCAGTGTGAGTGCTAGACTAAGAAAAAGCATCAGAAACAATGCACGATAAATGTAGTTTGAAAATAAAAGTCATTGGATGTGGCTTGGTTATAAAAAAGGGAAGGATCAAATTGCAAAACCTATATAAGAACGGAGGATGATTAACTCTTTTTAAATTTTATCAGCTGCCCAAGTCCAGTGGACGAGTCAAGAAAAAAGCTGTTCTTCTCTGTTGTGATGTTTGTCTTCTAAAACAATATCCCTGCAGAGATTCATATGGCTCCAACGGTGATATTATAAAGATCTTGGAATTAAGGCGAATAATAATGAAATATCTGGCTGTTTTCTGGCCTTGGGGCAGAGTAGGCGCTGGGCCCTTGTGGGAAGTTCTCTTAGAGTATCATGTGTGTGGTTCCCACACTCCCTGACGTACACATTATCTTCATTATATTGTCCTGCTTTTTAAAGTGTAAGCCACCCAGAGCTACTTGGAATTGGGTAGCCTCTGAACTGAAATAAACATCAAGAAAATTGTGGTTGGGCGGAGTTGATCAAATCCTGAACAAAAAAGAGGGAAAAGGTTTAAAAACAAAAGGCAATGTGTGAGGCAAGATTTATAGGAAGGCACTGAGACCTTTACATCATTGATTCAGTACTAGATTTTGGCTGTATTTCTTTTTCTTATCATTCCTTAATTCCATAACTTTGTAGTTTTGTTACTCCTCCCTCCCCCCAAAGGAAATTATGTGATGGCTATGTATTTATGGACTAACAATTATCTGCTTTTTTGTTATACTTAACTGTTGTGTGGACAATTTTGTTTATGAATACATTTTTTGAAAATATATTCTATATTCTACTATTTCAAAGTAGATGTGATCCAACATAACTTTTTTTTCCAGTTGCCCAAACCTTTTCGTCACAAACTCATTAGTTTCCTACCAAGGCTGTACTTCTCTTTGCTCGGTTTCTTATCTATCAATATCCGAACTCTTCTTTATCTGGTTCTTTCTGATCATCTCTCACCTGTTCCAGCATTGCTGGCGTAAGTAGATATTTCTCTCTTTGCCAATCCCTCTCTTATACACAGCTTGATTCTTTTCCAGTCCCTTCATCTCATTCCTACTTCTCTTGTATTTTAATTGTGGCTTTCCTGTCTGTATCTCCATTTTTTTCTTGGGCTTAGACGTATAGGATTTTCTCCATTCACCCAATACCTCAACCATCACACCATACCAATCTCTGTATCATCCATGTATCATCCATCTACACCCATCTGCCATCCTATTATCTACCGCTCAGGTTTGTTGAGAATCGGTTGGCATACAAGTTTAATGAAATTATTAGCTAACCATGGTTAAATTACACATTGGCTGTCTAGAACTACTGAGTCTCAGGTTGTTTGTTATCTGCCTTTTGTGCTCGTAGCTTTACAAGCCAAGCATCCCTGGAAGACTTCTCCAACATCCTCAGCCTTTCTTAGGGACAGGTAAGAGGTGAGCTTGGGTACTTACTGTTTAAATACCACAACAGTGCTGTTTCCTAAGCTGGGTGCCCTCATATGCACACAATTTAATAACTCAAAAGGAATTAGCACAGAAAATTAAAGTAGTTAGACTGAATTACTTGGAATAAGCCATCAAATCAGGACGAGGGCTGGCATATAGACTGTAGAACGAAAGAGAAAAAAGGAAATGATACAAAACTATATGGGTTTGTGGAAATACCATCCCCAAGAAAACATAAACTGAGATATGAAAGAGACACCTATAACAATAGAAAAAGAAAGGGAGGGAAGAAGGAAGGAGAGGAGAGGAGGAAGGAAGTAGAGAAGGGAGGGAAGAAAGAAGGGAAAGGAGAGGAGGGTGGAAGGGAGAGAAAGAGAAGGAGAGATAGTAGGAAAGGAAGAGGAAGAGTGGAGGAAAGGTAAGGGAAGAAGAAAGAGGTAAGGAGAGGTGGGTGGAAGGGAGAGAAAGAAGGAGGGCAGGAAGGGGAAGAGAGGGGGTAGGAGTAGTGGAGAGGTAAGGGAAGAAAGAAAGGAAAGGAGAGGAGGGAGGGAGGGAGGAAGGGAGAAAAGAAAGGGAAAATAAGGTGGTGTTACAACAGGCGCTAGGGATGGTAAAGCAACTCAAACTGTATATTATAACCTTTTAAATGGAATAACAAAAGTATAAGAATGGCAAAGAAAAAGAATAACTATGTGAATGTATACCTATAATTGTATGTAAGAGAATAAATGACAGTAAGAATATAAAACACAATATAGGTAAACATTATTTTGTTATAAATAGCTAAGTATAAATAAATATAGAATTGTACTTAAAAAAGAATAATGAATAAGGAGACCATGAATACAAGATAGAAATGTATAGGAGGGAAAACACTAACTGTAAAGAAACCGATATGGAACTGCTGTATGATATATGATGGAACTTCTTGTTCCTATGTTGTTTTAAGTCATGTGTTTGTTTTTGTTGATGTGTTTAAAATAAAAATTTATATATAAAAAAGAAAAATTTGAATTCCTGAGCTATAAGACATAAATTTATAAATCATCATACCAATATTTTCAAGGAACATTATTAGTCCCTTGCATATATTGGTATGATGATCTAAGTTAGCAGTCCCCAACCTTTCTGGCACCAGGGGACCGGTTTCGGAAGAAAAATTGTCTTCCATGAACCGGGGTGCTGGTGAGGGAAGAGAATGGTTTCATGCACTGATGAAATTTGACTTGCTCTCCTGCCACTTGTGCGGCCTGGTTCCTAGCAGTCCATGGACCGGTACCGGTCTGGGGCCCAGTGGTTAGGGACCACTGATCTAAGTGATGTGTATTTATCTGATGATATCTGGCGCATATTGCTTATCATTTACAGCAGCAGTACTGAACCTGTGGTCTGTGGAACCCTGGGTGTGGGGGTGTGAGGTGGTCTGCAAAGGCTTGAAGAAGTGCTATGATTTAAATCTTGAATTAGGTCTTGGTAGTCCGTGGCCACAAAAGGTATTTGAAAGGGGGCTGCGGTGAAGAAAATGTTGAGAACCACTGATTTACACTATTAACAGAATCCGGACTGTGTTAATATTTTTGTATTGATCTGCATTGTCCAGATCAGCATTGTCCAGATCAGTGGGTATCAGCCTGTGGTCTGGGAACTATTGGTTGTCCATCCAAGTATTATAGATGGTTTCTAATGCAGGTACCAGAACGTGTGCGTATGCGTTTGTATAGTTTCAAGTGGCCCCCAAATGGAGTGATTTTATTTTGAACCCATTCATTCTCCTAAAACCATGGAATATAAGAGCTGGAAGGAAACTATTTGACCCAGCTTCTTCCAACAGGTTTACAAGACATTCTTTACAATTTATTGCAAAGTTTGTTTTATTAATTAAATCACAACGAAGCAAGTCATGGTTTAGTGCAGTGGATACCCTGTCCTCCTCCTATCTCCTCTTTCAGAAAAATCCCTTTTGGAATGAAATTATGAATGGGTCTGTAAGTTAATCCATACTATCTTTTTTTTTAAAAAAAATCTTCCAGAACCATAAATCTCTACATTGGACTTGCAATGTTTCTTAGCTGTATTTAAGTTTTTTTAAAAAAAAAAATAGCATGGGTCAATCTAAAAATGTTTGGAAAATTCCTTTTAAGGATGCACCGTTAGGAGGAACAATGTGATCATGGAAGCACAGGATGACAAGGATGATGACAGAGGTAGGATTACGGATGATGGGAAGCTGTACTTATCCCTAGCTATGCTTGAAATAGTATGCCGATGTCTGGATTGAATCCCTTCAGATTGGGGCACTTTTCCTGGGAGTCAAATATTCCTACATATTCCAAAGTGTCCCCCCCGCCCCTCTGTTAAAATTGGCTACAAGTATGTTAAACAACCAGTTACTTATAACAGATCTCCCCAGGAACACAGGTAGTCCTCAACTTACAACCACAATTGAGCCCCAAAATTTTTGTTGCTAAGACAGAGAGTTATTTTTGCCTCATTTTACAATCTTTCTTGCCATGGTTGTTAAGTGAATCTCTGCAGTTGTTAAATTAGCAAATGTTAAATGAATGTGGCTTCCCCATGGACTTGGCTTGTCAGAAGGTCACAAAAGTGACCCCCCCCGGGACACGGCAACCGTCATAAATACGAATCAGTTTGCCAGGCATTTTGATCACGTGGCCATGGGGATGCTGCAATGGTCGTATGTGTGAACAGCAGTTGTAAGTTACTTTTTTCAGGGCTGTTGTAACTTCAGTCAAGTGAACTGCGTAAGTCGAGGACTACCTGTAGTTACAACCTGGATTTGAAGTTAGGCATCCCCTCCCCAGGGTCACATGATTACATTTCAGAGCTTGGGAACTGGCCCACGTTTATGGCCCTTGGAAGCAACCCGTGGTCATCAGACCAGGATTTACAACATTTTTTGTCGTAAACTGGTGTTTACACCCCATTTGTGACAAACAAAAAACAGCCCCACCCATTATAGACAATGTGTGAGGAAGAAGATGGTGTTGGCAGAGTGCAGGGTGGGCAAAAGGACAGAGGTTGGGGGCAGTTGAAGCCCCTTGTGGCCCTAAGTGCAGGTGAGTTGCCAAACATCCAAAATTTGGTCATATGAAAGCAAGGGTGCTGCAATAATTCAGGGACCGGAAGTAACAACTGTTATTGTTCGCTTGGTGCTGGGATAAACTTTGAACAGTTGATAAACAAATGGTCGTTGTTCTTGTTATTTATCTCAAATAAATGTTTTTATTTCCTGTTTTTATTTACTGTGAGCCACCCAGAGTCCCTAGGGAGTGGGCGGCATACAAATACCATTAAAGTTAAAGTTCTGACCCCCTCCTCCGTCCAGTAACGAATGCCGAGACAAGCTTAACTGGAATGTCACAGCACTTTATTAGCAAGAAACCAAAACCTCAGTGGCTGAAAGCCAAGCATAACAAACAGATAAGAACCTTGGCAGCAACTCAGATTTTGACAGATAACAGCTTCTTCAGCGTTGGCAATGACGTTGACTCCTGCAAAAGGGGCGTATGCACAAACATTCCTTTTGTAGTTTTGAGAGGAGCCTAATGACCACCAGCTGAGTGCAATTACCTGTAAGTGCGCAACTGTTCCTTACGCCTATTAGCTCTCCTGTGCCGGGTATCCAGGAACAACTCCCTTGTCTCCTCCCCACTGCTGACCTCCGGATCACACTCCCTTGTCTCCTCCCCACTGGTCCAAGGCTCAGGCGCCTCCTGGTGGCCAACCAGCCTCTCTGCGCCCTGCTCAAAGTTGGAACCCTGTCTAGGGTCCTCCACATCCTCCAAAGCTGACTCATAGGGCCCTTCGCTGTCAGAGTCTGGTGGCAGCTCCAACGGCTCCTACTGGGCCACAACAGGTCGTTAACCAAAGCCCAAAGTTATGCAGATCTACATTTTGCAGTCCGTATAACAAAGCAGAATTTAATCAAGCTTTATAGATTAACCCTTACCTGATGACCAACAGTCCCTATTGTCTTCTTGCCAAAGATGAAATGGAAATGCATATAAAAATGCAATTCCACTTGACACTTAGTTCATTTTCTGGTGATTGATAGCTCTCTCCCTCCCCTCCCCCCCAATAAAGCTGGCTGCCAAGGTTTTTCATTGATGAGGACATCCATTTAGTATGCTCATGTACTAAATGGAAGATGTGATTTCTAAACTGTAGGAGTTTGGCGAAGAAATGGTGAAGCAGGGGTGGGTTTCGACCGGTTCGCACCGGTCCCTGCGATCCGGTTGGTCGCCGAACCCGGAAGTAAGTAACTTCTGGGAACGGCGAAGCCCCCCCCCCCGGCGCCCGCGCGCGCCCACACCCGCTCCTTACCCGGTTTTTACGAAGTCTGCGCTTCCACGCATGCGCAGAACGCATACAGCGCCTGAGCGATCCTCCAGGAGCAGCTGGAGCATCGCGCAGATGCTAGTACGCATGCGCATGCGTGTGTGCGCGTGCGCACCACGTGCGTGCGCGAGGACGCCGCCGGCCTCCTTCTAACCGAACCGGTTGGAACGGGGCGAGAAACCCACCCCTGTGGTGAAGCCATTCTAGTTGAAAGCAGCCACTCCTTGACTTTAGGAAATAAGTTGAAATGATTTCAGTTCATTCTTCTCCAATCAGAGAAGCCCATTTTTATCCCCCAGGCTGACTTTTCTGTCGTTAAGCCACATTCTGCATATGTGGCTTATAATCCAGCTGCTCTGATGGGAAAGGAATAGAAACTGGAACAGGGCAAGAAATATCAAGCACCAGTACTTTTCAGTTGGTACAGTCTTGCCTATAGCCTGGTGAAAAAGCCACTGTCCAGGCAGTTTTGAAAAGAAAGGTCTTCCCTCGGGAGGGTTGTATCGGTAGAGGGTATAAGCAGCACCCTCCTGGCTTCCGAGTCCATTTCATCCAGGAAAATGCTTAACTGGTTTATTTTCTCACTTTACCCAGTGAGTGTGGCAGAAATGTCCCTCCTGAATAAGCTGATCCGGACGTCACTTGTGGAATCAAGTCATCACGTGGAGATTCTACAACGGGATCCCAAATCGCCACTGTTTTCCGTAACCACCTTTGAAAAGCTGCATTTGTGAGAAACCGAATTTCCAAATCCTTATATTTAGCGCATAGAAAGTCCACAAACAGTTCCCAGTTCTCTTATAAAGCAGTCTATAATATATAATAGATGGTTAACCGAGGGATTTGAAGATTACTGTATTGTTCAGCTTAACCTGTTGACTGCTTTCTCTACTTTCTTCATATGTGTATATGTATATGCACATTTATAGAAAGAAAGGAAAGGAAAGAATATATATAGGATCCACCCTGGCTGGTTGCTGAATTTTTTTTAAAAAAATTATATAAATATAAAAATATATGAATTTACTCTCTTCCCTTTTCTTTCAGCAATCAGCTACATGTTGAATGTTAAATTTAATTGATCACTTTTCCCTCTCTTTTTTTGTAACACTATTTTTCTTTGTCGTTGTTGGGGTTGAATGAATGTTTATTTTTGTTTCATTTTGTTTGTTTTACTGTTTTGTATTTTAATTTTTAATGATAAAACAATACATAATCTTAAAGGATTTCCAAGTCGTTCACCTTGATGCATTCATTCTTAATTATTAATAACAATAACAATGTTATTAATTGTTACTAATTGTTCAGCAGTACATTTGAACCTTTTGCTGTTTTATTGACAGAAAGCCAGAACTACTGCAAGGTATTTATGGCATGGGTTTTAACAGGCCATCCAAGATACAGGAATCCGCGCTGCCAATTATGCTTGCTGATCCGTAAGTTGCTTGAAAAGAAATTAGAAGGACCTGGCTGGTGTTGTAGGTCAGGAAAACTCTATATCAGTGATGGCGAACCAAACTGCGCATGCACATGCCCAAACTCTGTGTGGACATGCATGCATGTGCAGCAGAGACCCGTTGGCTGGCAGAAGGCGGGGCATCCCAACACCGACGGCACAGCAAGAGGTAAGATCTTTTTCTTTCGCGAGCTTCTGTTTCGTCATTTGCAGGGAAACAGAAGCTCACGAAAGAAACGCCACGGAGATATGACCTGGGACGACAGCACACGTGGCAGCAGAAAGGGCTCTGCGTGCCACCTCTGACAGGCGTGCCATTGGTCGGTCATCACGGCCCTATATCCATTAGGCAGTGACTTCTATTAGCTGACTTGAGTGTATGGGAATCTCAGCCTTGAAGCTGAACTATTGCATTTCTTTCTTGGGTTGTCAAAGATGGGAATTGTATAAAAAGAATGCTGAACTGGTTGACGGGACTTTGAGGCTCTTGTGAGCTAAGATAAAAGCAAAACAGCTTTTTTTTTTATGGGACTGAGGTGATGATAGGTATTGTTCCCAAAACAATACAAAGACTTAGGCTTCCAGATTCATGTTTGCTTTACACATGACAATCCTGTTGCAGAAATCTTTTCAGCTGGTTCAGTTTTGTTCATCCTTTGAAAGTATATACTGTTAGGTAAGCTCCCCGTTGGGAGAGCGAGTGCATTCATAGAAGCGTTGTGAGAGTTGTGTTGGAGAACACACAAACCAGCATACAGAGACACTGCAGTTTCAGTAGGCTTTTACTTTCATGGAAATAGAGGTATCAGTCAATCAAACAGTCCAAGTGATACACGGATAAGACAGTCAGTCAGCAACGTCTTTCAGTTAAGGGATAATCCAAATAACATAGTCCAGTATCATATAATCAGTTCAGTACTCAAAGTTTGCTAGCAGTTGCAAAACTTACAATAGCTCACGGCACTTTTTAACAGCCAGCTTCCAAAACACTCAGATCAGATCAGCCCAGCATCTAACAAACAGAGAGCTAACAATCATTCTGGCTCCCTCTTATGGCCGATTGAGGAAAACAGCAACCAATCACATTCTACAGTATGATTTAAAGAAACAGGTACAACATTGTTACATGATTTATATATTGCCAACCCAACCGTTAGATTATATTCCTAACATATACTTTCATATATTTTTGTTGTTGTTGTATATTTTCTTAGTCTTGGTTTTATTAAATGTTTTCCCGGTTCTCCTTATTTAAATGCCATTTCCACTTTATTTTTTTTGTCTGTTTTATATTAAAAAGAAATCTTGGAATCATTTTATTCTTTCCCTTTCTCTTGCTACTCAGTTGCTCTGTATTTAGCACAAATGTTAATAAAGTAATTCTGTATTTCAGACCCCAAAATCTTATAGCACAAAGTCAGTCAGGGACAGGCAAAACAGCTGCATTTGTTCTAGCTATGCTGAGCAGGACAGACCCAAAGAAGGAATTTCCACAGGTAAAATGTCACTAATCTTGCTGCTCCCTTCAAGGACAATTCACCAACACTGTTTTGTGAGCAGAATTTTTGGTCTTAACTCGAGTCAGATTCTTTCTTTCCAATTCCTTTCCTTGACTGAAAAATATGATAGCAAAAGTTTTATAATCTGAGGTTTTATAAAAGAAAAAAAAAACTTTCCACTCAAATTTTGATGTCCTTGCTTTTTTGGCACACATTTAATTTAAGGAATATAGCTATGTGAGCAGTGATGAAACAATTCACCCAAACATTATTTTATTGGACCAATTCAGCACGCATACATCTACCCGCACCCACAGGCACTTGACCTCAAGCCCTTTCCAAAATTGCCTGCTTAAAAACCAATGCTGTGAGTGAGAAACTAACTTGGGTAATATCTGCCTCTGTAAAACATTTGCTCCAGAGTTGTTCATATAGAAACAGCAAAAATCTTTTATAAGTTCAAGTCAGAAAAGTACAGGTAGTCCTTGACTTAGGGCCACAATTGAAGCCAAATTTTCATTGCTAAGCGAAATATTTGGTATTTTTGCCCCATTTTACGAACTTATGGTCCACAATTGTTCAGTGAATCACCACAGTTGTTAAGTTAGGAACCTGATAGTAACCAATTTTGTTGTATTAATTTTGTATAATGACAATAAAGGCTATACTATACTGATTGCTAAGTGATTCTGGCTTTCCCCATTGATCTTGTTTGTCACAAAATAACCCACATTTTATAAACGTGCTGCAGTTCAGCTCCTTTTGAATGGAACCTGGGAACAATTGCTGGGAGATAGCGATTTCATAAGAGGTACTTGGTTAGTCATTACTCCACAGTCAGGTCATAATTGAAAAAAAGCACCCCAGGAAGTTGAATCAATGAATGTGAAAATGTGCGTCTCTTGTTGAAAATTAAGTTTAAAATGTGGCTACAGGCTATAAAGATAAGTCGTACATTTATCTTGTCTTGCCTTGAAGTGCCTCTGCATCGCTCCCACCTTTGAACTGGCTGTTCAAACTGGACATGTTGTTGAGAAAATGGGAAGATTCTGTGTCAACATAAATGTTAATTATGCTATTCGAGGCAATAGAGGTAAGGATTTCTTATATACTGTACATGCTAGATCAGTGATGGCGAACCTTTTCGGCACCGAGCCCCGGAAACTCAAAAGACCAGCTCTTCTGTTTTCTGGCCCGCACAAGCACCCACGTCAGAGCCACAGCATGGCTGGCTGTGGAATTCTGAGAGTTGTAGTCCACGCATCTTAAAGTTGCCATCATTAAGAAACACTGCCTCCTAATCAATAACCCTCTGAAGTGTGTTGGCCTGAAAGGGAATAATTGGTCCAGAGTCATCCAGTGAATTTTCATGACTGAAGATCTCCTTGATTCTGAGTCCTCCAGTAAAGTCCACCCTCCTGACCCTCGGGATGCAATGCATTTCCACCCTCTCTTTGTTGTGCTAATACTTCTGTACTTATTTTGTAAAACACAAAAATGTTGCCAATCTCCCTTGACGCATACTCAGGAGCGCATCTCCCCTTCATATAGGGGACTCTTCCACAGTTTTTTAAAAAAAAGTTTTGTAGGAAACATTTCAGTCGCTAAGCACAATATTACAGTTCCATTTTTCATCCCCACCGATGAATGAATGAATGAATGAATATAAAGTTTATTATACTCATAGACCAGCCAAAGACAAGAATCTATTTACAATAATATTAAAAGATAATGCCAATAACAGTAGTAGTAATAACATTCATAACAATAACATGCATTATATCATACAGTTTGGATTATGCCCATGTGTACCCTCCAGATGATTTTGGCTTCAGACTTGGAAATTTTCTGTGGGGTTCTTGTTAATTTGTTCGAATTTTTGAGGGTGGATGGGTGGGGTGTATTGGATGAATGATATTTCTGTAATTTACAGAATAATGGAGTTGGAAGGGATCTTGGAAGTGTTCTAGTCCAACCCCCTGCTCAAGCAGGACACCCAAAACTATTTTCAACAATGGTTGTCCAGTCCCCCCTTAAAAGCCTTCACAGCTCTCTCTTTTTTTTTGTGAAAAAGGTTTTTATTTTCCATTTTTTCATTTTCATACACTCACATATATACTGTGCATAGCCGGAGCCATACAACATTAAACAATAATCGCAGCAATTCCTCTTGTCAACAATACCCTCCAAAATAGAAACCCAATATACCTCTTCCACTCTCCGTACACCTCTTTCTTCCACCCCCCTCCAACTTTCTATCTTCCCTCCATCATCCCCCTCTACCCTACTTCCCCTCCCCCTCTACCACTCCTCTCTCCCGATCCACTCCCTCCCTTCCTTCTCACCCTCCCTCCCATCCTCTCTCCCGCCCTCTCTCCCCATCTTTCTTCTATCCCACTCCTCCTCCCCTTGGTGTATTTCCACTATATGTCAATGTACTTAACTTATCCTATTTTTACAGAGAAATTAAAGAAAACAGTATACATGTGAAGTCGCATTACATTGAAATCTAACACATCGTATCTAACCTAGTATATATCCCTCCCTCCCCCCACCCTCCCCCCCAACACCCCACCTCCCTCCCCCCACCCAACTTCCCAGAGCCCGTACACGGTATAGAATTTTAACAAACACAGTCTAAAATATATTGAGAAAAAAGAAGTAAAAAAAAAGGGGGTTAATAACATCTCTACATTGATCTTAGCTTCTTGCTACACTAACTTTGAACATTTTAAATCATTCCTGATCTTAGGCATAGGTTATCTGGAATTTCTTAGTCCCATATTTGTTTTGTATATAGTCAATCCTCCACAGCTCTTGAAGGTGGTCCACTGATTGATTGTTCTAACTGTCAGGAAGCTTCTTCTTAGTTCTAGGTTGCTTCTCTCCTTGATATGCCCTCCATATATTCCATACAGTATTATAAATCCTAAGAGTCTCAGCCAGCAGACCAGTAGCATGTAAGTAGGGTGACTACTTGGGTGACTGCAACTTTTTGAAAAAGAAGACTCTGCATGGTTCTGTGTTGTGGCCCAGCAGGAGCCGTTGGAGCTGCCATCAGACTCCGACAGCGAGGGACCCTCTGAGTCGGCTCTGGAGGATGTGGACAGGGTTCCGACTCTGCGCAGGGCGCAGAGAGGCTGGTTGGCCACCAGGAGGCACCTGAGCCTTGGACCAGTGGGGAGGAGACGGAGAGTGAGCCCGAGGCCAGTAGTGAGTTGTTCCTGGATGCACGCCATCAAAGAGCTACTAGGCGTCAGGAACAATAATGCAATTACAGGAGATAATTGCACTCAGCTGATGGTCATTAGGCTTCTATCAAGACTATAAAAAAGGCTACTTGTGCACACTCCCCTCTTTGCAGAAGTCAACACAGGATTGAATGTTGGAGAACATTGTTAGAAGCTTGGCAGGCTGGATTGCTGCCAAGCCTTATCTGTGTTTATTGCTGCCCAAGCTTGTCTGTGCTGGGTTGCTGCCAAGGACCTGTTTGTCTGTTAATTAAATGTCATAATTTATCTCTGGCTCGGAGTGTGCTTTGGTGTGGAATGAGGGGGATCAGAAAAGTTCTGTTTCTCTTTTGGGGTTTAATAAGAGTAATAATGTTCATTCTCACATTTGTTTTGCCTTCATAACAATTTTATAGCGTGCCTAACATGCTCTTAGGTTTCATAAGTATGAAATTGACCCAGAGACCCTAAGGAGAAATGTCCTGACAGCTAGAACAATTAATCAGTGAAATGAGTTGCCTCCAGAAGTTGTGGGTCCTCCAACACTGGAGGTTTTTAAGAAGAGACGGGACAGCCACTTGTCTGAAATGGTATTGGGTTTCCTGCTTGACCATGGGGTTGGACTAGATGACCACCAAGGTCCCTTCCACTCTGTTATCCTGTTGATTCGAGGTTCCTAATTATCCAGCCTATTCAATTTCATATTTCCCTCATTCTGAACAGGACCAAAGAAAAACAACTTCACAAAATTACTACTACATAGTCTTAAGTTTTTTCATTGCAGCAGGTAATGCTTTTTACATAAATATGTTTTTCTTAGTTCCAAGGGGGACCTCAATAAAAGAACAAATAATAATTGGGACACCAGGGACCCTGCTAGATTGGTGTTTTAAGCTAAAGCTTTTTAATCTGAAGAAGATCAAAGTGTATGTGCTGGATGAAGCAGATGTCATGATCGATAAACAGAATTTCTTGGATCAGAGTGTTCGTATCCAGAGGTAAAACATTTTTCTTCTTCTTTTTGTTTCTGAATAAGAGTTTCTTTCCCACTACTAAACACCCAGGATATTTAACTTTTCCCAAATTGCCTCAATGCCACACATTGTCCAAAAGACAGTTGTAAAAATTCAGATCATATAAATAAATAAATGCAACTTGTATGGATTTAGATTATTGAGAAAATCATTAAGATTCTTTTGCCAGGGAAAAAGCAGATCGCAGGTTAAACAAAATGGCAACCAGTGCAGCTCTCACAGGAGAGGTGACACATGTGCACACCAAGGCCTGCATAAAATCATGCAGGCTGCCGCATTTTGCACCAACTGAAGCTTCCACATGCTTTACATATAGTCTACTATAATTCTCAGTGCTGTTGTCATAATGCTGTTAGTTGAATAAGGCTCTGAGTCTATGACAATTCCCCATGTCCCACTCACTGCAGACAAAGAGTCACACTAACATCAAAGAAACAGTGGAATAGAGTTATTGAAGAAAGGATGCAAAAGGAAAAACAGAATGAAAAGTGAATGGCAAACATCAAAATATTCTTTTCGTTATTTTAAATAATTAAATAGAATTGTTAAATTGTCCTGCAGAGGGTTGGCCATGGCAAGTTGTCCCAATTCTGTCCTGTAGATCTTTGTTGATGAGCTATTTTCTGTCATTGGAAGCCCTGAAGAACAAATCTGGAAACCTTGTGCCTGTAAAACCACACTGAGCTGCGGGCACCTTGAAACCAAGTTCCTTCCTTTATGGGAATGTTGGCAAAGGGCCGATGCAGAACAGTTTTGGGGGGTATTTAATATTGGCTCCATTCATTCCTATATGTTGGAACTATTCTTCCTTTAAAAAATTTCCCATAGGAATTTGTCTTCAGATTGCCAGCTGCTTCTCTTCTCAGCTACCTTTGAGCCACCTGTGCTAAAGTTTGCCCAGCGCATCATCCCTGAGCCCAACATCATTACGCTCCGCCGAGAAGAGCTGACCCTCAGCAATATCCGGCAGTATTATTTTGAGTGCGAGAGGAGGGAAGAGAAATTCAGAGCCCTGTGCAACATCTATGGCAGCATCACCATCGGCCAGGCCATCATTTTCTGCCAGGTAAGGGGCTCTGTGGTCCGCCCTTCAAGGTAAAAGCCATCTAGGAACCCAAAGTCATGTAGCCCAGTTCTGCTTCTATCTTCTTCTTTTCTCTCTCTCTCTATCTATATCTGTAGCTATCTATATCTATCTATATCTATCTATCATCATCTATCTGTCTAGTGTGTATGTATATATATATATAGGTCTCTGTGTGTGTGTATGTATGTGTGTGTGTGTGTGTGTGTGTGTATGTATGTATGTATGTATGTGTATATATATATATATATATATATATATATATATATATATATATATATATACATACATACATACACACACACACACATACATACATACATACACACACATATACATACACATATACATATACATATACATATACATATACATATACATATATATATGTATCTATTAGATTTTTACAACCCCTGGTAAGCCCCAATTATGGGAGAAAGCTAACTGCTTCCATCATCTGTCAATCGGCTCGTCACAAGAGTCCATCATGACAGAAACCCAATATTTGTTTATTTTTCACCCTGGCTTCGCTGATAACAGATAAGAGCCTGTGGCCTAATGGCTAAGATGTCTGTCTAGTATGTAATATACCCCAGGTTCAAATCCCAGTAAGGGTATGGCTAGCTGATGAGAGCTAAATAGCTTGAAATAGATCCAGGGCTTCCCTTTGCGCCATGCTCCTTCCTTGTGTACTTTCGACAGACACGCTACAATGCCAAATGGCTGTACCACGCCCTGAGAAACGATGGGCACCAAGTCTCCCTGCTGATCGGGGATCTGACAGTTGAAGAGCGGGCAGAGGTGATCCAGCAGTTCCGCGATGGGAAATTCAAAGTTCTCATCACGACCAACATCTGCGCCAGAGGTACAGTTCCAGTAGCTGACGCTCTCCCTGTGCTGGGACCCAGGCCGCCGAGGCAGAGTCCTCAGAGCATCGATAAAGAGTCCTTTATTGCTTTGTTAAATACCGCAAGGAATGGTCCTACAGTGGACGGTAAGACTCGGCCCCGCCCTTCCCGGCAGGCAGCCGCCCTCCATCCCACAAACAAAAACCAGTAGGCAACAAAAACCAACTGGCAAAGGTGGAGAGGAGGCCCAAAGCGAAGCTGCCAGTCCAAGAGACAAGGCACGGGCAGAGACATGAGTCACGGCTGATATATTCCAAAGCCGGGGGAGTGTAAGCCCGAGTGGACTCCTGAGAAAGACGACCTCTTCCCACCCCCCCGCTTCTCCTTAAGTCAACCCACACCAGGTGTTCCTTGTGAAGAGGGGTGGGGTGCCCTAATCCCCAGTGGCCTTGCAGCCTTCCTTTGCTCTACTCTCTGTGCCCTTGGGTCAAGTAGCAATAGCAATAGCAGTTAGACTTATATACCGCTTCATAGGGCTTTCAGCCCTCTCTAAGTGGTTTACAGAGTCAGCGTATTGCCCCCAACAACAATCCGGGTCCTCATTTTACCCACCTCGGAAGGATGGAAGGCTGAGTCAACCCTGAGCCGGTGAGATTTGAACAGCCAAACTGCTGAACTGCAGTCAGCTGAAGTAGCCTGCAGTGCTGCATTTAACCACTGCGTCACCTCGGCTCTTTATAAGTAGAGGATGCGGTTGTTCTTCATCAGGGGATCTGCTGCCTCTCAGCACCACTGCATGTCTACAGCCGATTCCCACCTGTGTCTATGAAGGGCAGGCGGCTCTCTTTCCGGTCGGCCACTTCCCCCAATGCCTGAGGGCCCTGGGACAGCATCGTCCTCAGGCCCCGGCCTCTCCAAGGGAGCCATTCCCGTCAGACGGTCCCAACTTTGCCTCCTCCGAAGTTGGCTCTGATGAGGCCACAACACCCTGGTCTTTGCTGCTGCTTTCCAGGCAGGTCAGCCATACAGGTCCTCTCTGTTTCTATTTCTCCCTAGGCATTGATGTGATGCAGGTCACCATCGTGGTCAACTTTACCTTGCCTACCACGGTGTTCCGGGGGCCTGACTTCGAGGCCTACCTCCACCGCATCGGCCGAACGGGCCGGTTTGGAAAGAAGGGCCTGGCGTTCAACATGGTGGAAAGGAAAAACTTGCCTCTTCTGTTTGAAATCCAAAATCACTACAGTGAGTGTGATACGTTCCCTGGGCCAAAAACCCCACAAGGGGAGGGTAATCCAATAGGTTAAGGTATGGCAGAAGCCTCGTCAGCTTTTAATTTGCCCCAGAGCTGCAGAGTGGGGAACTCTGAAGGCTGCAGTGCTTGGAAGATGAGGGGCACAAAGAGATGGAATCACCTCCCTTGAATTTGACAATAATTCTTAACGTCATTCCCTTTAAGTCAAGTGGGCATTTTTCTGAGCAGGTGGACCTCTCCGAAACACACATCATTGTCTACAGCAGTGTTTCTCAACCTTGGAGACTTGAAGGCCTGTGGACTTCAAGTCTCCAAGGTTGAGAAACACTGGTCTACAGCCACGCACCATCTGAGTTTCTTTGCCCACACCTCACTTATCAAAAGACCCTCCCCTGACATGACACTCCCATCACAAGATCCTCACCTGATGTGTTCCACACCTGATCCATCACAAGACCCTCCCCTGACGTGATCCTCCCATCACAAGACCCACTGACCACACAAAGCCCTTATAAGCAGAACACCAACCCTGGCATCCCCTTAAACTCTGCTGAAGATGCTACCTACCCTGGTAACAAAATGTCTGGAAACCAACTCACAAGCTCAGAGAACATTGCTAGAATGCTAGAGGCATTCTTGAAAGCCGCCTACCTTCGCTACAGGTGTTTCTGTTTTGCAGTTTCTTTTAAACAGAAGACTAAAAATAGAATTTGAAGCCCGGCAGGCAGAAAGAAAGAGTAGGGTAGGCAATGCTGGATCACAAACTTCAGAAGATCTATGGTTGGTTCTCAACGATCACAACTGAACCCCAAATGTATGTTGCTAAGTGAGAAATTAGTTGAGTGAGTTTTGCCCCCGCGTTACGACTTTTCTTGCCACCTTGGCTAAGGGAATCACTGCAGTTCTTAAATCAGCAACACAGTTGTTGAGTGATTCTGGTTTTCTGACCACAAAGCGGGAATCACAAGACCCCCCAGGACACTGCAACCGTCATAAATGGGAGTCATTTGTCAAGCATCCGAAGGTAAATCATGTGACCGAGGGGATAAGTGTCATTAAGTGTGAAAAATGGTGACAAGTCACTTTTTTCAGTGCCGTTGTAACTTTGAACTGTCACTAAGTCAAGCAAGACCTGTACCCACTGCAGTTCAGTGGCTTAGGTGCCTTTCCAAAAAGTCAACTGCAAATTTATTTCTTCTTTTCAGAGATTGTGATCCAACGCCTTGATCCAGAGGATATGGAAGCCCTAGAAAAAATAGAAGACTGAAGCCGTATCATTTTATACAAGAGACTTTGCCCGTTTTGCCCATTTTGCTTGGTCAAATTAAAGGAAAATTGTCTTGTTCCTGTATTTTTCTTCTGCAAACTGCTGTGGTGGTACCAGGGGTGGGTTTCAACCGGTTCGCGGCGGTCCCTGCGAACCGGTTGGTCGGCGAACCCGGAAGTAAGTAGCTTCCGGGAACGGCGAAGGGCGCACCTGCCCGCCTGCACTCCTTACCCGGTTTTGACGAGTTCTGCGCTTCCACGCATGCGCAGGACGCATACAGCGCCTGCGCGATCCTCCAGGAGCAGCTGGAGCATCGCACAGACGCTAGTACGCATGCGTGCACCGCACGCGTGCACGAGGACACCACCGGCCCCGTTCCAACCGAACCGGTTGGAACGGGGCGAGAAACCCACCCCTGGGTGGTACATAGAATTGTTCACATGATTGGCCGGAAGAGCCCTGATCTTAACAAACCATTAATCTCCAAAATCCCTTATTAACCTACCTAGATGCACTGATCCATTTTTTTAACGCTGATGTGACTACCAGTATACAATCATTTGGGGTCTTTTTTTCCTGAGATAATGGAGGAACTTGGTGATCCACACTATAAAGTTGTTTTTGCTTCAATGCCTTAGTTTCACATGTCCAATATTTTCATCACACAGTTAAATAGTATTCCACAATCACTTGTATCAGGATCATGGATATCATCAGATCCAAATACATATGATATTTGACTCCGAGAGCGCTAAATCTGTACCATTTGAGCCAAAGCTTAGGTTAATAAAGTGACGGTTAGAAGAGAACATAAGAACAGGTAATTAATCTTCTTGCCTCTAGGAGTCAGTAGCTGCTTGTATGAAAAGCTGAGTTACAGGCGAGTTTGATTTAAGGAGATTTATGTACATTAAAAAAAAAAAAACCTTCTCACTCCTATGAGTGGCCGATGTCTTCCTCAATCTTGGGTTTTCTCCCATAGGCCTGGGAGACCTAGGCATAGGACCTTAGCCGCCCTAGAAGAGATCAACCCTGATTGCTCTTTGGAAGGCCAGAATCTGAAGATGAAACTTAAGTACTTTGACCATCTAATGAGAAGGAAGGACTCACTGGAGAAGAGCCTAATGTTTGGAACGACTGAGGGCAAAAGAAGAAGGGGACGACAGAGAATGAGGTGGCTGGATGGAGTCACCGAAGCAGTCGGCATGAGTTTAGATGGACTCCAGAGGATGGTAGAGGACAGGAAGGCCTGGAGAAGCGTAGTCCATGGGGTCACAATGGGCCAGACATGACTTCACAACTAACAACAACAAAGCACTGCATTTCCAAAGATTTCCACAATGTGCCAGGATAATGTGTAGGTATAAGCAATAAGCTTCACTCCTAAATATAAAAAGCAGGCAAACCCCATCGTCTTTTCTCTAATCCTGCTGTCCAATAATTGAGTCCTACCTGTTGATGTTTTGTTGAACTAGCCTGGACAACCATTTGACCAGGAAGGTATAAGGCAGACGTTCCTAACCCCCGATTCCGTGGACTGGCACTGGGCTGCAGCATGCCAGAAACTGGCCCACACAAACAAGGGAAGCCCCATCCACAGGATGCAGGCAGCACCCGAAACCATGCCCCCTCTGGTTCGTGGGAAAACCCCTCCTCCAAACCAGTCGCTGGTGCCCCAAAGGTTTGGGGCCACTGGTGTAAAGTCTCTTGTCTTGAGTAGCGGGTTGGACTAGACACCTCGAGGTCCCGTCCAGCCCTATGAGTCTGTTCTAAAGAAGAACATAGCAACAAATGGATGCCAGATCACCTTGATGGGTCTCCAGAGCATCCCTGGAGGAATGACTGAACCAGAAAGAGAGACACGGGTAGTCCATGGGTCCCTCTTGCTTAGCAGTTAATACAGGTAGTCTCGACTTAACCACAGTTGAGCCTAAATTTCTGTTGCTAAGTGAGATGGTGAAGTGAATTTTACTCCATTTTATGACCTTTCTTACTACAGTTGTTAAGTTAGTAGCAGGGCTGTTAAGTGGATCTGGCTTCCCCAGGACACAGCATATATGAGTCCGTTCCCAAGCATCTGAATTTTGATCACATCAGTTGCTAAGTGTGAAAACAGTCATGAGTCACATTTGTTTTAGTGCCGTTGTAACTGAATGGTCACTGAATGGATGGTTGTAAGTTGAGGACTACCTACATTATTTATTTGTGGCTCCCAGATGCCCGTGCAAAGGTTTTCAGGCTGCATTTGAGCATTGGCTTCTCTTTGCAAGAGCTGTTTTTTCTCTCTTTGGGGGATTCCTTCATCTTGTCCTCTGCTTTCTGAAAAAGAAACTTAAAATATTTCATGGCCTCCGGGATGATTTCCTGGAGATTTTAGGAAGCAGCCAAGATGTTATTTAAATACTCAAAAATACGTATTTACCCCTTGCATCCTCTGTGCTATTTTAGCACAAACGCCAAACGAAACATCTGGACTCTGGTGGCTAGTGTGTTGTATTGTATTGTATTTGTATTTATTTGTCTTGTATGCCGCCCACTCCCGAAGGACTCCGGGCGGCTCACAATAGACAAGGGAAGGGGGAAGACTAGACAAAGACAACACTTTAAAAACAAAACCACAACATTCACAATTTCCGCGGGGCTGGATGTTTCACAGCCCCCCCGGCCTGCTGGAGCAGCCAGGACTTGGTGGCTTTGCGGAAAGCCGGGAGGGTCGTAAGGGTCCGGATCTCGACAGGGAGATCATTCCAGAGGGCTGGAGCTGCAACAGAGAAGGCTCTCCCCCGGGGGGTCGCCAGCCAACATTGGCTGGCGGATGGAATCCGGAGGAGACCTAACCTGTTCTGGTCAGCACTTCAGTTTAAGAAACGTGCGTCACCCCACTATAAAGCAAAATTAGAAAAGGATTATTTGAACATCCTTTCCCCCAAGGACAGTGTTGTGTTCCTGGCTTCTTTTTAACCACATCGACAGCAGCGCGGGCTATAAAACCGGCAGAAAACTGAAAACCTTTTCTTATTTTTTTTCACGTGGAAAAGGTTCCACTTTGAGGAACGCTTTTCTCAGAAGATAAAACTGAGCCTGGCATTCGAAGGCACGCAAAATCGATTCCGTTGGCTCCGCTGGACGTGGTGGCCCTTCCTAGGCGTAGCTGGGGACTTGAGTTGCATCATGCGACTTCCTGTTGCAGTGAAGCCGGAGCTGGCACGAAGAAAGAGAACAATTTGAAAGTCTTGTAGAGTCAAGTTTGCGTAACCCCCACACGCACACCCCTAACCCCCAGGGAATTGGATCATTGGCACCAGGGCACATAGTTGATCCAGCCAATTGCCTGCTACATTGGTGGCCTGTGAATAAACATGGCACGGGAGGCTGAAAAACACAAAACCCCAGGACATTCTCCTCCCCTGCTTTATTTTTTTTTGCACAGAAAGAATGTTGGGCAATAAAAAGAAATGCGATTGCTAGAAAAGGCTTGGCATGGCGCAATCCTATCTCCTGCGGTGTGAAAAATAGAAGGAAGAAATTGTCCAGAAGAAAAAGAGGAGCTAAGGGAAATATATGAAATATTCTAAACGTTTGCTTCTACCAGCCTGTGTTCACCTACTGTGCTATAAGTTGTGTTTTTGAAGGAGCCACAAAATGTTGAGGTCATACCTCTTTCTAAATCATACACCAAGCGGGATCCTCGTGCTTAAAGCCGTCTTCTCCACTCTGGAACGCTTCAGCTGGGTGGATTCCAATTTACAGATTTTTTTCCTCATCCAGCGTGCCAATTGCGGAGGCTTTGGACCGTTCAAACGGGCGCAGCTACAACTCACTGCACCCATTTCAACTGCCCGAGCTTGGAAAAGCGGTGGGAAATTCATACCAGTCGAGGAGACAATTCAGACCATCTCAATCCATGATTTGCCTTCCCTCATCTTGCTCTTTGGCACTGAGCCAGAAAAAGGGAAACAAACTTCACAGCTAGTCCTATCTTTAATGATTCTATTCCACTATTTCTTTAATATTATTGTAAGCCTTAATGCTTAGTGCAGTGATGGCGAACCTTTTCAGCACTGAGAGCCCAAACTGAAACGTTCATGCATGTACATCAAAAACTTAAAGCTTGCCGGTTGCCAGATGCATGCCTGTTTTTGGGGTGCTTTTGGGCCATTTTCAGGCTGTTTTTCTGCTGTTTTCAGGCCCAAAACAGCCCGAAAACAGCCTGAAAAACAGACTGAAAAATGCCCTGTTTTTGGGGCTGTTTTTCAGGCCATTTTCCAGAGAGCACCTGGCAATGGTGTGCCCCAGTGGTGGGTTTCAAAAAATTTTCGAACCTACTCTGTGGGTGTGGCTTCCTTTGTGGGAGTGGCTTGCCGCCCATGTGACCTGGTGGGAGTGGCTTGCCGGCCATGTGTTTTCTCTCTCTCTCTCTCTCTCTCGCTCTCTCTCTCTCTCTCTCTCTCTCTCTTTCCTTCCTTTTGTCTCTCTGTCCCTTTTTCTTTTTTCTTTCATCTCTCACTTTTTCTTTCTTTCTTTCTTTCTCTTTCTCTCTCTCTGTGAGTCTGTCTGTCTGTCTGTCTGTCTGTCTGTCTGTGTGTGTGTGTGTGTGTGTGTTGAGTAGTGGGTTTCAAAAAATTGACGAACCGGTTCTACCGAACTGGTGCGAACCGGTAGGAACCCACCTCTGGTGTGCCCACAGAGAAAGCTCTGCATGCCACCTTTGGCATGTATGCCAGAGGTTCACCGTCATGGGCTTAGTGGGTCTATTTGTCCTCAAATAGTTTCGCTTTCTATAACTTAGCACACTATGCAGAGGTGTCTCTCCTGAAATCAAGCAATGGGTCCAGTTGTAAACACCATTTACAAAATACGACAGAGACGCTCAAAAACTCACCCTCTTTAAGTCACGCTTATGCTCTTCCTACAACTTCCCTTTACTGCTGCATCTCCCTTCCCTTTCTCCCCTGCCCCCCCCCCCTCTCCCCTGCTCTATGACTTGAACAATTCCTGCTTTTATATTGCCAGCCTCATTTCCACAATTGGCCCGTGTCATATGTAGCTAATCAGCAGGCCTGCGGCAGAGCAGGAATGATAAATTGTTTTTTTTTTTAAATTCAATAAAGTTAGCGGAGAACATTGGAACCAGCTGTAGGGTCGAGTCTACAATTCCGGCTGGAATGGACAAGATATTGTTAAGCTTATCCCGTACGCCCAATAGCTTTGGATGATTGAAAGAGCAGCAGGACAGCCAAGAGACACATTAATACGCGAGGAAGTCTCGGATTCAGATCTTGTCGCGGCTGTCACTGACAAGGTGGCTTCAGGGGTGGGCAGCATATGAATTAACAACTGGTTCGCCCAGTTGGCGGAGGAGAGGCACAATTTATGTGACTGCATTTTTCCAGCAGCTTTGAATGATGCTTCCTTTGTCTAAATTTAATAAGAGCCGAGGTGGTGCAGTGGTTAGGGTGCAGTACTGCAGGCCACTTCAGCTGACTGTTATCTGCAGTTCAGCGGTTCTAATCTCACCGGCTCAAGGTTGACTCAGCCTTCCACCCTTCCAAGGTGGGTGAAATGAGGACCCCGACTGTGGGGGCAATATGCTGACTCTGTAAACCACTTAGAGAGGGCTGAAAGTCCTGTGAAGCGGTATATAAGTCTAACTGCTATTGCTATTGCTATTGCTAAATTTGTGTAATGCTTTTTCATCCTGCATCTACCTTGAAAAGAAGTTCTTAACAACTGGTGATAAATGGAGGGAGGGAGGGAGAGAGAGAGAGATGCTTTGTGAATGATACCTCATGCAGATTAACTCAGTCAGAGCAAAGTATCCAGGTTTACCTCTCTCCCCATTCTCATCCGTAGAAGAACATTTGAAACCCAACTCCTATTTCAATGTCAAGATGATTTGATCCTTGACGGTG